>NC_053025.1:257971323-258140331 GCF_003073215.2 Triticum urartu
ACTTCAGCTTTGCTACGGGTGAGAAAGTCTCATCGTAGTCAACCCCTTGAACTTGTCGATAACCCTTAGCGACAAGCCGAGCTTTATAGATGGTCACATTACCATCCGCGTCTGTCTTCTTCTTAAAGATCCATTTATTTTCTATGGCTCGCCGCTCAATGGGAAAGTCAGTCAAAGTCCATACTTCGTTTTCATTCATGGATCCTATCTCGGATTTCATGGCTTCCAGCCATTTGTCGGAATCCGGGCCCGCCGTCGCTTCTTCATAGTTCGAAGGTTCACCATTGTCTAACAACATGATTTCCAAGATAGGGTTGCCGTACCACTCTGGTGCGGAACGTGTCCTTGTGGACCTACAAAGTTCAGTAGCAACTTGATCTGAAGTTTCATGATCATCATCATTAACTTCCTCTCTAGTCGGTGCAGGCACCTCAGGAACATTTTCTTGAGTTGCGCCACTTTCCGGTTCAAGAGGTAATACTTCATCAAGTTCTACTTTCCTCCCACTTACTTCTTTCGAGAGAAACTCTTTCTCTAGAAAGGATCCATTCTTGGCAACAATGATCTTGCCTTCGGATCTGAGGTAGAAGGTATACCCAATAGTTTCTTTAGGGTATCCTATGAAGACACATTTTTCCGACTTGGGTTCGAGCTTTTCAGGTTGAAGTTTCTTGACATAAGCATCGCATCCCCAAACTTTTAGAAACGACAGCTTAGGTTTCTTCCCAAACCATAATTCATACGGTGTCGTCTCAACGGATTTCGACGGAGCCCTATTCAAAGTGAATGCGGCAGTCTCTAAAGCATAGCCCCAAAATGATAGCGGTAAATCGGTAAGAGACATCATAGATCGCACCATATCTAATAGAGTGCGATTACGACATTCGGACACACCATTACGCTGAGGTGTTCCAGGCGGCGTGAGTTGTGAAACTATTCCACATTTTCTTAAGTGTGTGCCAAATTCGTGACTCAAGTATTCTCCCCCATGATCTGATCGCAAGAACTTGATTTTCCTGTCATGTTGATTCTCAACCTCACTCTGAAATTCCTTGAACTTTTCAAAGGTCTCAGACTTGTGTTTCATTAAATAGACATACCCATATCTACTCAAGTCATCAGTGAGGGTGAGAACATAACGATAGCCACCGCGAGCCTCAACACTCATTGGACCGCACACATTAGTATGTATGATTTCCAATAAGTTGGCTGCTCGCTCCATTGTTCCTGAGAACAGAGTCTTGGTCATTTTACCCATGAGGCATGGTTCGCACGTGTCAAATGATTCGTAATCAAGAGACTCTAAAAGTCCATCTACATGGAGCTTCTTCATGCGTTTGACACCTATGTGACCAAGGCGGCAGTGCCACAAGTATGTGGGACTATCATTATAAACCTTACATCTTTTGGTATTCACACTATGAATATGTGTAGCATTACGCTCGAGATTCATTAAGAATAAACCATTCACCATCGGAGCATGACCATAAAACATATCTCTCATATAAATAGAACAACCATCATTCTCAGATTTAAATGAGTAGCCATCTCAAATTAAACGAGATCCTGATACAATGTTCATGCTCAAAGCTGGCACTAAATAACAATTATTGAGGTTTAAAACTAATCCTGTAGGTAAATGTAGAGGTAGCGTGCCGACGGCGATCACATCGACCTTGGAACCATTCCCGACGCGCATCGTCACCTCGTCCTTCGCCAGTCTCCGCTTATTCCGCAGCTCCTGCTTTGAGTTACAAATGTGAGCAACTGCACCAGTATCAAATACCCAGGAGCTACTACGAGTACTGGTAAGGTACACATCAATTACATGTATATCACATATACCTTTTGTGATGCCGGCCTTCTTGTCCGCTAAGTATTTGGGGCAGTTCCGCTTCCAGTGACCACTTCCCTTGTAATAAAAGCACTCAGTCTTGGGCTTGGGTCCATTCTTTGGCTTCTTCCTGGCAGCTTGCTTACCGGGTGCGGCAACTCCCTTGCCGTCCTTCTTGAAGTTCTTCTTACCCTTGCCTTTCTTGAACTTAGTGGTTTTATTCACCATCAACACTTGATGTTCCTTTTTGACTTCTACCTCTGCTGATTTCAGCATTGCAAATACTTCAGGAATGGTCTTTTCCATCCCCTGCATATTGAAGTTCATCACAAAGCTCTTGTAGCTCGGTGGAAGCGACTGAAGGATTCTGTCAATGACCGCGTCATCCGGGAGATTAACTCCCAGCTGAGTCAAGAGGTTATGTAACCCAGACATAGTGAGTATGTGCTCACTGACAGAACTGTTTTCCTCCATCTTACAGCTGAAGAACTTGTCGGAGACTTCATATCTCTCGACCCGGGCATGAGCTTGAAAAACCATTTTCAGCTCTTCGAACATCTCATATGCTCCGTGTCTCTAAAAACGCTTTTGGAGCCCCGGTTCTAAGCTGTAAAGCATGCCACACTGAACGAGGGAGTAATCATCAGTACGTGTCTGCCAAGCGTTCATAACGTCTTGTTCTGCAGGGAGAGCAGGTGCTTCACCTAGCGGTGCTTGTAGGACATAATCTTTCTTGGTAGCTATGAGGATGATCCTCAGGTTCCGGACCCAGTCCGTATAGTTGCTGCCATCGTCTTTCAGCTTGGTTTTCTCTAGGAATGCGTTGAAGTTGAGGACAACGTTGGCCATTTGATCTACAATACATGTTGTAAAGATTTTAGACTAAGTTCATGATAATTAAGTTCATCTAATCAAATTATTCAATGGTCTCCCACTCAGATAGACATCCCTCCAGTCATCTAAGTATAACATGATCCGAGTTAACTAGGCCGTGTCCGATCATCACGTGAGACGGACTAGTCAACATCGGTGAACATCTTCATGTTGATCGTATCTTCTATACGACTCATGCTCGACCTTTCGGTCTTCTGTGTTCCAAGGCCATGTCTGTACAGGCTAGGCTCGTCAAGTCAACCTAAGTGTTTGCATGTGTAAATCTGTCTTACACCTGTTGTATGTGAACGTTGGAATCTATCACACCCGATCATCACGTGGTGCTTCGAAACAACAAACTGTCGCAACGGTGCACAGTTAGGGGGAAGACTTTCTTGAAATTATTATGAGGGATCATCTTATTTACTACCGTCGTTCTAAGTAAACAAGATGCAAAAACATGATAAACATCACATGCAATCAAATAATAGTGACATGATATGGCCAGTATCATATAGCTTCCTTTGATCTCCATCTTGGGGCTCCATGATCATCTTGTCACCGGCATGACACCATGATCTCCATCATCGTGTCTCCATGAAGTTGCTCGCCAACTATTACTTCTACTACTATGGCTAACACGTTTAGCAATAAAGTAAAGTAATTTACATGGCGTTTCTCAATGACACGCAGGTCATACAAAAAATAAAGACAACTCCTATGGCTCCTGCCGGTTGTCATACTCATCGACATGCAAGTCGTGATTCCTATTACAAGAACATGATCTCATACATCACATATATATCATTCATCATTCATCACAACTTTGGCCATATCACATCACAAAACACTTGCTGCAAAAACAAGTTAGACGTCCTCTAATTGTTGTTGCAAGTTTTTACGTGGCTGCAATAGGGTTCTACCAAGAACGTTTTCTTACCTACGCCAAAACCACAACGTGAATTGCCAATTTCTATTTACCCTTCATAAGGACCCTGTTCATCGAATCCGATCTGACTAAAGTGGGAGAGACAGACACCCGCCAGCCACCTTATGCAACTAGTGCATGTCAGTCGGTGGAACCGGTCTCACGTAAGCGTACGTGTAAGGTTGGTACGGGCCGCTTCATCCCACGATGCCGTCGAATAAGGATAAGACTAGTAACGGCAAGCAAATTGGCAATATCGACGCCCACAACTACTTTGTGTTCTACTCGTGCATAGTAACTACGCATAAACCTGGCTCTGATACCAATGTTGGGGAACGTTGCAGAAAACAAAACATTTTCTCTACGTTTCACCAAGATCTATCTATGGAGTCATCTAGCAACGAGAGGGGAGTGCATCTACATACCCTTGTAGATCGCGAGCGGAAGCGTTCAAGGGAACGGGGATGATGGAGTCGTACTCGCCGTGATCCAAATCACCGATGACCAAGTGCCGAATGGACGGCACCTCCATGTTCAACACACGTATGGAGCGGATGACGTCTCCTCCTTCTTGATCCAGCAAGGGGGAAGGAGAGGTTGACGGAGATCCAGCACCATGACGGCGTGGTGGTGGATGTAGCAGTGATCGCAGCAGGGCTTCACCGAGCTTCTGCGAGAGGGAGAGGTGTAACAGGGGAGAGGGAGGCGCCAAGGCTTCAGGTGCGGCTGCCCTCCCTCCCCCCTTTTATATAGGCCCCCTAGGGGGTGCGCCGGCCCTAGGAGATGGGATCTCCTAGGGGGGCGGCGGCCAAGGGGGTGGAGTGCCCCCCAAGGCAAGTGGAGGCGCCCCCTCCCCTAGGGTTCCCAACCCTAGGCGGATGGGGGGCCCAAGGGGGGGGCGCACCAGCCCACTATGGGCTGGTTCCCTCCCCACTTCAGCCCATGAGGCCCTCCAGAATGGGTGGCCCCACCCGGTGGACCCCCGGGACCCTTCCGGTGGTCCCGGTACAATACCGCTGACCCCTGAAACTCTCCCGATGGCCGATACTGCACTTCCTATATATAATTCTTCACCTCCGGACCATTCCGGAACTCCTCGTGACGTCCGGGATCTCATCCGGGACTCCGAACAACTTTCGGGTTACTGCATACTCATATCTCTACAACCCTAGCGTCACCGAACCTTAAGTGTGTAGACCCTACGGGTTCGGGAGACATGTAGACATGACCGAGACGACTCTCCGGTCAATAACCAATAGCGGGATCTGGATACCCATGTTGGCTCCCACATGCTCCTCGATGATCTCATCGGCGAACCACGATGTCGAGGATTCAAGCAATCCCGTATACAATTCCCTTTGTCAATCGGTACGTTACTTGCCCGAGATTCGATCGTCGGTATCCCAATACCTCGTTCAATCTCGTTACCGGCAAGTCACTTTACTCATACACTAATGCATGATCCCGTGACCAGACACTTGGTCACTTTGAGCTCATTATGATGATGCATTACCGAGTGGGCCCAGAGATACCTCTCCGTCATATGGAGTGACAAATCCCAGTCTTGATCCGTGTCAACCCAACAGATACTTTCGGAGATACCCGTAGTATACCTTTATAGTCACCCAATTACGTTGTGACGTTTGGTACACCCAAAGCACTCCTACGGTATTCGGGAGTTACACGATCTCATGGTCTAAGGAAAAGATACTTGACATTGGAAAAACTCTAGCAAACGAACTATACGATCTTGTGCTATGTTTAGGATTGGGTCTTGTCCATCACATCATTCTCCTAATGATGTGATCTCGTTATCAATGACATCCAATGTCCATAGTCAGGAAACCATGACTATTTGTTGATCAACGGGCTAGTCAACTAGAGGCTTACTAGGGACATGTTGGTGTCTATGTATTCACACATGTATTACGATTTCCAGATAACACAATTATAGCATGAATAAAAGACAATTATCATGAACAAGGAAATATAATAATAATCCTTTTATTATTGCCTCTAGGGCATATTTCCAACAGAAACACCACCGTGAATCGTTTAGGCACTCCGGAAGAATCAAACGCGAAGAGGTTGAGCCAACGATGAAAAGAATTCGACGGGTCTTGGGGAAAAACATAAGACTGATGATAATTCATTCTTACGTCAAACTTTGAAAAATTTAAGAATAACTCCGGTAAAATTAGAAGAGTCAGGTAAGATCCTGGGAAAAGACCTGTGGGTTAGGGCCCACTCAAAAGAAATACCGTTGAACAATTACTTGAAAAGAGAGATTGCACCGGTTGAAATAAATGACTTGAATGAGATAACAACCTCGAAAGAGCTTGAAAGGATTACGAAAGCAGAGTGGAAACACAAATCTTCGAGATATCTTGAGCACTCCGGAACAATAGAATAACGAGCGTGGAATGACTGAATATAAGGTGCACCGGCATGAGAAGACATTTGAAATACGGAAAAGAATATGATCAACACATAGAGCTTGAATTGGATCCACCGGAGAAGGAAAATGAGTGAGGAATGACGAACTAGAAGAGCATCTTCATGTGAACCACCGGGTAGAACAATGACGAAAAAGAATGGAGAGACTTCATATGAATAAAAGGATACTTGATCAAGAATTCCGAGTCCTCGAAGAAAACACGGGAGGGAGGGCGGGAAAACAAAGGCAAGCTTGGGGCAGATGAGATGAACACCGTTGAAAAGAACTGATAATTGATCTTGCGGATGTTAAAAACGATCGGATTCACTTGAAGAGAAACACGCCGGTTGAAAGGAGTGATATGACACACTCGATTATCGAGAAGGATTAGTATCCACATAGGAATATGAGAATACCGTTTAGAGAAGGTATGGAATCAACATTTGACTTCGAAGCAACTCGAATACCACAACTCAAAACAACAACAAAGAATTGGCTTGCAGAATAAGCCAGAATAAACATATGATAGAGATTTCGTCCGAAGTTTTCGTGGTGGGGCCTACACAGGCTCGATCGTACAACACCATCATGTACAAGGCAGTGCACATGACATACGAGGCGTCCCTGAGTCGGCATGGGCAAGGACTCTTTAAGACACAACGAGACCACTGTAAAACCAACCGTGGATAGGCGGACCACAAGATGTCGAACCCCAATTTCATATCATACATCTGTCGGAAAGATATCCTAAGAGCTACTTGAATTCCCCACTTATAAACTCCTGAAATTTTCCGGTTATGCAATCAGGTGTTGGGGATACAGGGGAAGCATAATATCTCACCCAAAACTAGCAAATCCTACATCCAGTTGTATCCATCCTTCAACACATAACCAAGAAACCTTCGGAAATCATCTACCTCAACCTTCGAAAAGCATCCGTTATACGAGTTATGGCAATACTCCCGAACTCCCGCCCCAGTACTGGGTGGCGTCGAGGTTATCTCACCAACAACTGCATAAAAGAGATTTTCGATGTCGGCGAAACTAAACTCAGGTATTCCAGAACTGCAACGATAAAATTGTGACGACAACACCTCAGAGCTCAACTCCCTGGGACACTGCCACAACCCCTAAATGACAGAGGCACCAAGAACAATGTTCTCGTCACCAATCGATCGGAACGATTCCAAGATACCCGCGTGATCCTAAATTTTTTTACTGAAATTTGAGAAGAGAAGAGTCAAAACTCTACGTCAGGTTGCCTTACCAGAGCGATGAAGGGACTGGGGAGTAAAAACAATTCCTAAACTCTCCGATATATAATTCCTAAATGACTCAAAACATTTTTCTAGACTCAACTCGTCCGCTAATTCGATCAAGCACTGGGGCTCCTAAGGTCGGGGAAGGCTCTGATACCAACTTGTAACGCCCTCGATGCGGCTATATCTCTCATGTGTCGAAGCACGACTTAGAGGCATAACCGCATTGAAAGCAATGTCGCAAGTGAGGTAATCTTCACACAACCCATGTAATACATAAGGGAAAGAGATACATAGTTGGCTTAGAATCGCCACTTCACACAATTACATGAATAAAGCATTACATCATCCAGATACAATCAAGGTCCGACTACGGAACCAAAATAAAAGAAGACTACCCCAAATGCGACAAGGTCCCCGATCGACCCCAACTGGGCTCCACTACTGATCAACTAGAACGAAACAACACAAAGGACAAGATCTTCATCGAGCTCCTCCTGAACTTGGTTGCGTCATCTGCAAGGACTCATCGGCACCTGCAAACTGGTTTTGGAAGTATCTGTGAGTCACGGGGACTCAGCAATCTCGCACCCTCATGATCAAGACTATTTAGCTTATGGGTAAGGCAAAGGTATGAGGTGGAGCTGCAGCAAGTGACTAGCATATATGGTGGCTAACATATTCGCAAAAGAGAGCGAGAAGAGAAGGCAAAAGCACAGTCGGTGAACTATGATCAAGAAGTGATCGTAAAACAACCTACGTCAAACATAACTCCAACACCGTGTTCATTTCCCGGACTCCGCCGGAAAGAGACCATCACGATTACACACGCGGTTGATATATTTTAATTAAGGTAAACTTCAGGTTTTCTACAACCGGACGTTAACAAATTCCCATCTGCCCATAACCGCGGGCACGGCTTTCGAAAGTTCAAATCCCTGCAGGGGTGTCCCAACTTAGCCCATCACAAGCTCTCACGGTCAACGAAGGATATTCCTTCTCCCAAGACATTCCGATCAGACTCGGCGTCCAGGTTACAAGACATTTCGACAATGATAAAAAAAATCCAGCAACACCGCCCGAATGTGCCGACAAATCTCGATAGGAGCTGCACATATCTCGTTCTCAGGGCACACTCAGATGAGCGCTCCATACAACTAAAACCAAACCTCGAGTTTCCCCGAGGGGGCGCTGCACAGGAATCTAGTTTGGACCAACACTCAGAGGAGCACTGGCCCGGGGGCGTTAAAATAATGATGACCCTCGAGAGAGCGACTCCCAAGGGAAAAGTAGGTGGTGGTGAGGCAAATGGTAAAACCAAGGTTGGGCATTGCTGGAGGAGTTTTATTGAAGGCGAACTGTCAAGGGGTTCCCACAATAGCCCAACCGCGTAAGGAACGCAAAATCCGGGAACATAACACCGATATGACGGAAACTAGGGCGGCAAGAGTGGAACAAAACACCAGGCATAAGGCCGAGGCTTCCACCCTTTACCAAGTATATAGATGCATTAATTAAATAAGAGATATTGTGATATCCCAACAAGTAAACATGTTCCAACAAGGAACGATCTCCATGTTCCAACAAGGAACAAACTTCAATCTTCACCTGCAACTAACAACGCTATAAGAGGGGCTGAGCAAAGCGGTAACATAGCCAAACAACGGTTTGCTAGGAAAAGGTGGGTTAGAGGCTTGGCTCAACAATATTTGAGGCATGATAAGCAAGTGGTAGGTATCGCAGCATAGGCATAGCAAAAGAGCGAGCAACTAGCAAGCAAAGATAGAAGTGATTTCGAGGGTATGGTCATCTTGTGAAATCCCGCAAGGAAGAAGAATGAGTCCATGAAGAAGACAAACGGACGTAGACGAATGGGTCATCACAAACGCGACGTTACCAGAACCAACCCGAAGAAGCAAACACCGGAAAGAAGCACACTACATAGTAAACAGCCAACACATGAACATGGTATGATATGCGGGATGCGGTATGCGATGCATATGCATGATTTGGAAAGGAATGATTGAACCTGGCCTAAACTTGGAAATCCAAGAGTGCCACTGGAAAGAGGAGATGCTTTCGGTTGAAATCGATATAAAGATCACCGGAATCGGATGCACGGTTTGGAAATGGCAAGCAAAACAAATATGGCACCGGTCTGCGATTAACAGCAAGTAGCCATCTAAATGCAACAAGTTAAACATGCTACAACACCCAAACATGGCAACAAAATACATGGCAGGGATCCACTCATGATGGTTGAAAAAAGATGAACACTGAGCTACGGCCAATTCATCCATTAACAGGTTCAAACAAGCATGGCAAAAATGCAAACGATAACAGGTTTCAGACTTAGTGAAATTAACACAAGCCTGGAATTTCAGATCACTTTGGAGCACGAAAACTACATGCTACAGGAACTTAACATGGCAAAGAAAGGCATGGCGTGAAGCTACTCAAAGCTCTTAACAAAAGTCCCTTAGTGACCTTGAGCCAAAAGTGATCAGAAAATACAATTGCAAGCATGTGAACATGGCAAAAACATAATCAGATTACAGACTTAGAGAAAAACTGGAGCATGCAAATATGTTAACGAGTAGGCATATTTACGAGCTCGATGCACTCACTACAAAGCATGGCATGACAAACTAGGCATACACCCATCAAGAATACATACCATAGCAGTTAGAAATGGCAAGAACAACAACATAGCATGCATGGTTCAACAACAACATCCTCGGCAAAATCGCTAACAAGTAGACAATCTGCCAGGAATTACGAAATAGCAAAAGTAGAGCTCGATTGACTCAAGCTAGGGTGTTCCATAAATGCAAACAAAGACATGGATGGATAAAGCACCACAAGATTAACAAATCATCCTTACTGATCATCCTCAAAATAGGCACGGATCACTAGGAGACAACATGAACATATGGCATATTGATAAAAACAGATCAAGGACTTTGTGAAATTCTAAGTCCCTGAAATCAGCATTAACGAATGCACTACTTTGCAAGGTTGTGCTAGTCACCACACACATCACAAAAATACATGGTAAACACCTCTGTAAAGATGGCAAAGCATATAACAAAACACATGTGGAACTCAGTACCATATCATGCACACATTAATCATGGCAAAAATGACAAATAGCTATTTGGTGCAGCAGATCTGACAATTAACTCAAATAGCTCTCTTACAACAGCATTTCGGGCATCAAGATGAGCTCAAATGAAAATGAAACAGTGAGATGAAATGATGTACTCTCTGAGACGAACATTTTGATATGCTGCACACACAAAACGGAGCTACGGATGCAAAGTTACGACATGATGAATATGGCCATTTGAAACTTGAAGTCTCGGGGACTCAGTGGAATTTTACCCCGCGGGAAAAGTCAACCCGGGACGAGGAGATCCGGGACGGGGTGGATCCGGTTAGGGATGGCACCGTTTGGTTCATCTCCTGGTGGACCTCATCCATCTTCGTCTCCGGCGAGCTCGAGGAAGTCCGGCGAGGTCGGAGTGGGACAGAGTTGGCGGTTCCGGGCCGGATCTGGCCGGATCTCGATGAGGGCGGCGCGGGAAGGCATCCTCCGGCTTGGGTTGTGCGAGTGGTGCGGGCTGCGGGGCAAGGTGGCCCGTGGCCCGCTCGGGAGGTGAGGCGGCGCCCATGGCGTCTGGCGGCGGCGGCGAGCAGCGAAGTGGCGGAGCTCGGCCGGAGTGGGAGGCGGGGCGCGGGAGGACGCCGCGGTCCATGCGGCGAGGCGGCGAGGAAGCTTGGCGGCGGGGCGGAGCTTGCGCGGTTCCGGCGAAGGTTCGCCGGAGATGGTGGCCGGCGGCGGCAAGGACCCGGATCGGGCGGCGAACAGCTCGGCCCGGGTCGGCCCACGGCGGGACGCGGATGGGCTCCGGCGGGCCCGGCGAAGTGGGGAGGAGAGAGAGGGTGAGGTGGCAGCGCGTGAGTGGATGAGGGCGGTGGCGGCAGTGACGTGGCACGCTGGTATTGGTCGGAGTGAGGTGGCCGGCTGGGGTGGACGCGTCCGGCGCGGGGTCGGACATGTCCGGCGCGGCGCGGAGGGAAAATTAGGGTTTCGTCTGCGCGAATTTAGGAGGGGATCACATATATATAGGTAGAGGGAGCTAGGAGAGTCCAAATGAGGTGCTGTTTTTGGCTACGCGATCGTGATGGAACGCTCTAGATGATTGAGAGGGTTTAGGTGGGTTTTGGGCCAAATTGGAAGCGTGTTGGGCTGCAACACACACGAGGCCTTCTCGGTCCCTCGGTTAACCGTTGGAGTATCAAACGAAGTCCAAATGGTACGAAACTTGACAGGCTGTCTACCGGTAGTAAACCAAGGCCGCATGACAAGTCTCGGTCCAATCTGAAAACGTTTAACACCTGCACATGAAAGGAGGTAGAAAGGGACACCGGATGACATAGGAGCGCCTGATTGCAAAACGGACAATGGGGAAAATGCTCGGATGCATGAGACGAACATGTATGCAAATGAAATGCACATGATGACATGATATGCAATGCATGACACGCAAGCAATGACAAGGCAACAACAACGAATAACTGGAGGACACCTGGCACATCGGTCTCGGGGTGTTACACTCCTCCCCTCCTCCTACCACGTCCATCGAGTCCCCCTAGTCCCACTGAGCCGCCTCACCACCTCGCCCCTCGCCGGAGTGCACCATGGTCGTGGCCTCCATGTTCGGCCGCCGCCCCACCTCTCGGACACCACTCCAGCACAGCCTTCCAGAGCTCCTCTCTCTCCCATCTCCACCACGGCACTACCCACACCTCCGCCAGCCTCCCCATCTCCTCCGTTCGTCGCCGGAGAGCACGCATCACCGAGAACTACCGCCTGAAGCTCCTGGCGCCTCCCATCGCCGCGACCTCCCCCCCTCTCCACTCCTCCCCGGCGCCTCCTTACCCTCTGAACGGGTGCGCCATGGCCTCCCGCACCTGCTGGTGGCCTCGGCTCGGCCGGAGATGGCCGGAGCCGGCCAGCCCCCTCGCCTGAGCGCCCCTGCCTCGCCTCGTTCCTCCTCTATTCCTCGCGTCAGCTAACAGAGGGAGAAAGACGACATGCGCCCGACCCCCTCCCCCTGCCCCTGGGCCCCACTTGCTAATGGCCTAGGCGCCTCATCCCATGTGGCAAGTGGAAACGGTTTCGGGTGAGTGCGCTTTCAGTTCTTTGAAGGCGTATTTCCTTTAGTACGCTTTCATTTGGCTGAAAGCGTATTTCCTTCTTCTTTTTTCCAGAAGTACGTTTTCATTTGATGAAAGCGTATTTCCTTCGTCTTTTATCCAAAATGCATTTTACCTCCAGGAAAGCGTATTTTCTTCTTCTGCGGCTGAAAATACGTTTCCCTTTTCAGAAAACGTATTCCACCCGAAGGCACGTTCAGTTCTTCCTCCATGGGCCTGTTTACTGAAGTGTATTCACAGATTGGTCCCTGATTTTCAACTCCTCACAACTTTTCAACCGTAACTCCGATCGAGGTGAAACCAGTGCTCACTTCTTCGTCTCGTCGAGGTCTATCTTTTGGTAACATTTTCACTAGGTGGTCTCACAGTGAAAATGACCATTTTTCCCTTACCTCTAATCAGCCCCCTCTAAGAGAGAACCGCCCGGCGTTTCGTTCTGCGGCTTCACTTCACTTCTTCCCGGAGTCTCCGTCACCCCCAGGCAAGCCACAATACCCACTTGCATGATAGTCATGCAGTAGCCATGGTTTTCAACTTGAATATTTATGAACTGTTTGCTTGTTTAAAATATGATTATCGTTGTTTCGGTAATGCTTCTGGGATTGTGCTTACTTGCTATGTTGTTATGCACCTGGTTATCATGCCCTGCTAGTTGCTGGTATTCCTTTCATATGCTTATGCTCGCTAGTAGTACATGTTGATGTTGGTGATGGTCTTCGGTGCATGACTGCCATCTGTCTCGAGTACCATTGTTATGGATGTTCCATTGCATCCAGTTGGTTAAATGCTTGCATGATGGCTTTGTTGATATGTGCTTGCATGATATTTTTGCTGATGCTAGTGGTCATGCTATGTTTTTGAGAAGTATGTACTTGTGATGTTCATGCTAGTCAGTATGCCATTCTCAGTTTGGATATGATTCATTGTTGATATGGTTAATAGTTATGTTGCACCTCCATGTTTATGTTGATATCATGTTCATGCATTGTAATTTGCATCATGTTATTTTATCATGGCTTAGCATATTTCATTCAAGTTTAACCGGATTAAATTGAACTTGAACAACTGTTAGCTGAGTCATGGTGCCACCATATCAAGCTGACCTGTGCAACCACGCTTACCTAACGGGAAGGTCCTAACTGGGTCTATTGTAATACCTCTCACCGATGCCTCCAACGAGGGAAGGTTATGCGCGGGCGCTACCCTAATCAGGTAGGACGGCATAAGCCTTGTGTGCCTGAGTTGTTTTGCGTGCTTGTCCCCGTTTGGGACCGTTTATGTTTTGCCACGATGGTGGCCATTGGTGTCTTTGGTAGGCACGGGGCCACCCATGACTTAGCCCAAACGGGAGTTGGTCGGAGTGGCCGAGAGAGCGTCATGGTAGTAGGACGGTTTTGTCGAAACGCCGTTGGTCCACCCGAATGAGAGTGCGAGGCCATGGGTTCCGTGGTGTGGGTACATTGTGCTAACCTCTACAGAGTGTGTATTAAATCTATCGATAGCCATGCCCGAGAATAAGGGTCCAGTTCATGTCAGTCACACTATGAGTCAACAGTAATAATAATAACTTGATTAATAACAACCACGGTTCGATGTTGAGAAAGAGATTGGTGGTGATCATGAAATGATCACCGTTTGGTTACGAGGTAACCCGTTGAGCCAAGAATGGTTCCGCTTGTGATGGTGAGATGATCACCGTGGTATCGAGGATACCAAGTTAACAAGTATTCGTGATGTTGTGCGAGAATCGTGGGTAAAGATCAAGCTCCTTGTGGTCATTTAATGATTACTACGGTATTGTTTATACCAAGCTTGATTTGATCCTGAGATGATCATGTAATGTCCGAGGTTGGTAAGTGATGCATATGATGGTAACCCGAGCAGAATAAGTGGTGCATATAATGTCATCAGGTTGCCTGATAGTGTCATCATGTTTATATGTTCATGCCATGCTCATATTATTCTAGCAGTATTATGTTCATGTTGTTCATGCCATGCTATCCTGATGATCTCATGAGAATTTCTGCTTAACCTGTAATTGCCATGCTGTTGTTTGTCTTGAATGCTTTTGGTTATTGTGAGCTTGCAAGTACATTCAATGTACTGACCTGGTGTATCATGCCAGTTTGCAGGTTGTGCCTGGATTGCTTGCTTGTTTGGTGTGGTTCCTGTGTGCGCGAGCTAGGATAAACGTTCTAGCCAGAGTCCCTGCTGATTGGAGTCCATCATCGCTGTTCATTGTTCTGCTACCAGTAGTTGTTTCGCTGCCTCGAGTTGTTATGCTCCTGGTATAGAGCATGCGTGGTTGGCGTGATGTCATTGTGACAATGTTATTCATTGTAATATCAGAGACCATGTATTCCTATTTGTATTGTAATAGAGAGCTGGTTTGTTCTATGCTAAGCAGTGCCGTATTCCAGAAGACTTCACCTTGATCTCTGGGCTGGAATACGGGGTGTTCCGGTTTTCTCTGAGCCGGGGTGCCACAACGACTCAGATCGCGCGCGTGGCAGAGGGGTGTGGGGGTGCATCGACCACAGTTTAGTAGAGACACGGCTTTCGTGAGTGAACCGTGTGCTCTTGGAAAACATTTACATTACCTAACATCATATTTTTGTTTGAATGAAAACATGAGTTCATTGTTTCGCCTCCAATTTTTTTCCACGGTAAGAAATCACGAGTATGGTGGAAAGTGTCATCTACTAGCTCCCCCTGTAAACTAATACTCCCTCTGTAAACTAATATAAGAGCATTTAGATCACTACTTTAGTATTCTAAATGCTCTGATATTAGTTTACGGAGGGAGCATATAGTATCATAGAGTACGCACGTACCTTCATAGTGCATATATAGTATCATAGAGTAGTACTAGATCCCTCTGTAAACTAATATATATAAGAGCATTCAGATCACTAAAATAGTGACCTAAACGCTCTTATATTTGTTTACGGAGGGGATATATATCATAGATGACCATATTTATGGCCATGCATGAGATAAAGTAGTATAGCATCTATTATATATATATATATATGTTACGGTATCTACATATGTTACTGCTTCTTTGCCACATCATCATATTTTATATTCCCGAGTGCATGATATACCGGCTATGATACCCCCACTATGGCCACCCTAATAAGGCTGGTCGTAATATGGGAGTATCAAGCGGTACGATGCATGCCAACTCGACTTTTTGGATGATGTGGCACACAGTTAAACCAGAAAGGGGGTAGTACTAGAATAGCCACAATGGAGAGTACAATAGTAACATACACATATCCCTAGACTATATATGTTACTACCTTCATAGTGGGTAGTAACATAAATACTCATATTGCATTGGGACATGTGATGTTACAGTAACTAGCTAAGTTATTGAAACTATCACTCTCCTCATTAACTAGCTGAGTTGGAGTCGATGTTACTACTGAAGTTACTCCCACTGTGGCTAGTGATCTGATACTAGCTAGCTAGTCGTCTATGATATACTAGCTACCTCACTAAGAGCATGGTTAATAATACAGCCAAGGGTCGGCTATAAGAAGTTGCCATGTCATATACAGCCAACCTCTTAGCGGACATGTACAATAATAAGTATTATATATGTACTAGTTTATCAATAGTTAGCCCACATTACATCCTCACAAAGTGTCTTGGGTCTCATGTTGTAGCTGGCTCTACTAACCAAGAGCCTGCTTCTCTTCTCTTTCCTCCAATTAATAAGCACATATATATTATTCTATTCCTTATATCCTGCTTAGACTAGCTACCCACAGTGGAAGTAACATAGGTAGTAACATCACACGTATCTAGATAAAATAGATGATGTGGCAAGCAATAAATGAAGAAAGAGAGGAAAGTGGTAACATAGCTAGTTAGACTGGCCACAATGGGTAGTAACATAGACTAGTAACATGCACATGTTACTAGTCTATGTTACTACCTCTATAGTGGGGAGTAACATATGTGTGGTAACATGCAACACTTCATTTATTAGGCTATAGACTCATTTTGCCTTGATATGTGTGATGTTACTCATACTACTAGTAACTAGCTATGTTACCACTTTCCTCCAATTATTCATTTATTGCTTGCCACATCATCTATTTAACCTAGATGTGTGTGATGTTACTACCTATATATGTTACTCTCACTGTGGGTAGTCTTAGACTACCCACATTGGGAGTAAGGGCATCTGCAATAGTTTTTATGTTATCTTGTTGGTAAAATATGTTACTAGTCTATGTTACTACCCATTGTGGCTAGTCTTACCAGTAGTATGAGTAACATCACACCCACTGTGACTAGTCTTAATTATGTCACTCTTTTGTGTACTTGCTCTAATGCATAGTATCATAAAGTAGCTAGTATCATATGTAGTACTTTATTTATATTGTCATGCATGACAAAAAGTAGCATAGCATTTATTATGATACGGTTTCATGATATGATACTTAACCCTCTCTTTCTTCATTTAATTAATTATATGACAGCTCATCAAAATTGCCTAGTTGGCATGCATGATACTAGTTGTGATACCCCCTTACTATCAGCCTAGCAAAGTTGTACAGATCATTTGTGCGTCGCTTTGTGAGTTTTCATCCATTTGTTCGAGAAGCGGGGAGAAGATTCAAACATTTCGGCCGCGAGGTGCGGCCACTGGCGTAGGGCTACTTGGTATTTTAATTACAGGAAATTCAGATGGAGTTCGGACATCATCAAAATCGATGTGTGCTTGTGGTGTGCTCTCACACCCCCGTGGAAAAAAATGTTAAAGTTTGGCAAAAGTTTAGATGACCGCTCCTTCCAAACCGGAGCATCTCACATGAAGGATCATGGTTTTCCAAAAGGAGACGTGTCAATTCAAACTCCTGTGGCCGGTGACTTCATCGTTTGGCCTCGGAAAAAATTTCCCCATGGCACGGAATCAACAATATACCACGTGTTTGATTTTCTTGCGCATTTGAGGTATCGTTAGCTATATTTAAGACATTTGTTGAGATTAACGTGCATTTTGTGCATAAAAATAAAATTACAACCGGAACTGCATGTGTTGTCAAAAGGGATGAGGATCATCGTTCGATCTGCGAGCATCCAACGGTGCAGATGTACGATCCGTGGGGTTTGGGTTCTGGCCAATCAGAAAGCACGACTCAGATAGTGGGCAGGGTGGTGGGGTTTGGTCGTGTAACGCCCTCGATGCGGCTATATCTCCCACGTGTCGAAGCACGACTTAGAGGCATAACCGCATTGAAAGCAATGTCGCAAGTGAGGTAATCTTCACACAACCCATGTAATACATAAGGGAAAGATATACATAGTTGGCTTACAATCGCCACTTCACCCAATTACATGAATAAAGCATTACATCAAACAGATACAATCAAGGTCCGACTACGGAACCAAAATAAAAGAAGACTACCCCAAATGCTACACAGATCCCCGATCGACCCCAACTGGGCTCCACTACTGATCAACTAGAATGAAACGACACAAAGGACAAGATCTTCAATGAGCT
Organism: Triticum urartu; assembly: GCF_003073215.2. Lineage (NCBI taxonomy): Eukaryota > Viridiplantae > Streptophyta > Magnoliopsida > Poales > Poaceae > Triticum > Triticum urartu. The sequence continues at coordinate 257,989,399 of NC_053025.1, forward strand.
CCTCCTTGAGCTTGGTTGCGTCACCTGCTCGGTAACATCGGCACCTGCAAAGTGGTTTTGGAAGTATCTGTGAGTCACGGGGACTCAGCAATCTCACACCCTCGCGATCAAGACTATTTAAGCTTATGGGTAAGGTAAAAGGTATGAGGTGGAGCTACAGCGAGCGACTAGCATATATAGTGGCTAACATACGCAAATGAGAGCGAGAAGAGAAGGCAATGCACGGTCGATAAAACTATGATCAAGAAGTGATCCTAGAACAACCTACGTCAAGCATAACTCCAACACCCTGTTCTCTTCCCGGACTCCACCGGAAAGAGACCATCATGGTTACACACACGGTTGATGTATTTTAATTAAGATCAACTTCAGGTTTTCTACAACCGGACATTAACAAATTCCCATCTGCCCATAACCGCGGGCACGGCTTTCGAAAGTTCAAATCCCTGCAGGGGTGTCCCAACTTAGCCCATGACAAGCTCTCACGGTCAATGAAGGATATACCTTCTCCCGAGACATTCCGATCAGACTCGGTATCCCAGTTCTACAAGACAACTTCGACAAGTTAAAACAAATCCAGCAACACCACCCGAATGTGCCGACAAATCCCGATAGGAGCTGCACATATCTCGTTCTCAGGGCACACTCAGATTGTCCAAACTTCCAGTAGGCCAGCCCAGAGCAGCGGCTGGTCAACGCGCAGGGTGCGGGACGAGCGGCCTGCTCGTTGTAGAGGAAGTAGAGGCCACGACATGGAGGAAGCAGAGCAGCGGCAGCTTGCAGGAGGCGATGCGAGATGGCACTGGACGAATCCGGGCAGGAGGTTGTTCCAGACGACGGCGGCGGAGCTTGGCAGAGCTGTCCCTCCATGGCGGGCCAAGGCATGAAGCAGAGCGGCGGCTCCAGGGACTTGGCGCACGGCGAAGCGGCTTGAACGGGAGGCGATCGCCGGATCCGGGGCTAGGGAGAAGATGGAGCTCCATTCGGAGGTAGCTCGCAGTAGATCGGGCGGAGACGAGGCGGGGTCCTGGAAGAAGCAAAGGACGCAGGCAGCAGCGGGATCGTGCGGGCGAAGCAGTGAGCGACGCCGAGCTCGTTCCCGAGCAGAGGTGCGGTACGGGCTTGAGCGCTGGGCATGGCTCTCGCACGAGCAGCGCAGGAGAAGAAGACGTGATGCATCAGCGGCTGCGGGACTTGGTGACGAGTTCACTCCGGCAAGGGACATGGCGGTGCGACGACTCGTTCGTGGCGACGGAGCTTGGTGAGGCGGCGACCGGGGCGACGAACTGTAGGAGGTACTCGGGCGGCTCGGCGGGCGATGCATGCAACGAGGAGTAGGAAGCTCGTGCTCCTGCATCCAGGAACGAGGCGCGGTCGGGGACTCTGGTGCGAAATCCATGGAGGTCGGCACATCATGTTCTCCCTGTGAGAGAAAACACAGAGGTGGAGGGAGTTACAGCATGTAAGGAGGAAGGAGGGAACGGAAGGGGAAGGAGGAGATAGGAGGATGGCCTAGCGATGCAGCAGGTGGCTGACGGTGGCGCGACTCCGACGCGGGGGAGGCCGGTGATGGCAGAGTAGAGGCGCACGGATCGAGCAAAGCAGAGGGCGAGGGGATCTGGAGGCGATAGGTGGCGAGCGATAGTAGGGGATGGGTGGATCCCAAGGGGGATTGAGACCGGGTGGCGGCGGCGACAGGGACAAAAGACCTAGTTTCTAGGGTTTGGTCTAGATTTAGACTAGGGAGTATATATATATATAAGGAAAAGAGGGGAGTTTAGGGTAGATTTGGACCCTCTGATCAAAATCGGGCGGTTCAAGAAAAACTAGGTTAGGAAGCCCAATAAACAAAACGGAGACGTTTTGTAGATGTTTGGGGATGATCCGGATCCAACGGTGACGACTGTCCGAGTCGGGTCCGGGACAATTTTGGACGCGCACGTGAGGGGTTCGATGCACTGTGCAGAGAGGGTTTCAGACTGTGTGGTCACATCGGACAACTCCGGAAGCGAAGAGGGGAAGGATGATGGACTAGGTGGGCTGTGGCGAGACTGCGAGGGGGAGAAGAGAGAGAGAGGGCCCGGCATCTGTTTCCAGAGACCGAAAACGTCCGACGTTAGACCGGCTATAATGCCGCTATAGTTAAACATTGGGGCATCAAACGAACTCCGAATGCGATGAAACTTGACAGACGGTCTATCTACACTATAATAAGACCACACTCCAACTTTCATCCCATTCCGAGAACATTTTTCGGCCACTTATAAAATAATATTTCGGACATGCCGCGGGCACGTGCAAGTGTGTCTGGGCTCAGAACGGACAACAGATGGAACTGGGGGAACCCGGATGAATGCAAGTTTTAAAACATGATGATGCAATGCACATGATGACATGGTATGCAATGCATGACACGCAAGCACATGACAAGGCAACAACAGCGAATAACTGGAGGACACCTGGCACATCGGTCTCAGGGCGTTACAACACTCCACCACTACGAGAGGATCTCGTCTCGAGATCTAGAATGGCACCGGAGGGAAAACGGAAGAGAAAGAGAAGAGGTAAAAACTAAGTTGCTCCTTTGACAAACAAGTGAAACCAAAGAACCTTGCGAGGTTAAACAAATTGAAAGGAGGAATCCAACAAAGATGCAAGAAGTTGAAAACACTTCGTTATAAAAGAGGGATAAGGAACATTGCGAGAACCTTGTAGGTTGAAAGAAAAATAAAAGGGTTGCAATGTACAAGAAGTACAAGCAAGCACTCCGATAGAAACTAGATGCACAAGGAATGATAAGGATCAAATACGACAACACTCCGATTGGAAATGGAAGGTAAAAAATATGAGCTTGGCAAAACGAAAGCACTTGGAAGAAGACTCCGGTTAGAAGAGGGATGATAGACATAACACTCTGAAAACAAGATTGGATTGATAAGAACAAGGATACGAGAATCTTATTTCACCGGGAGGATAGATGAAGAATTTGATTCATTTATGAGCACCATAAAATAGCATCAATCCTTAGGGAAGGCTTTAGGTGAAACATGACACAAGATAACTCCAACGAAGAGGTTGATGGATTTAAAATACCTCATTCTTAAACAACATGTGAATCATGAAACATGAACTCAAATTATCAAGAATGACATAATACCACCTCCAATGACGGAAGAAAGAATTACACTCCGGATTGCAAGATGAAGAAAACTTGAGTTCCTCTGAAAGGAAAGTTGATGAACGCTTCGAGAAGGAATTAAACCCTTGATGAACCATCATGTAGAACCTCCATGAAGAACTCCGGTAATGAAAGAATGATCAAACGAAAGAAAGAGAAGTTGAAAGCACAAGGTGAATCCTTGTAATGACTTAGATGGATCTCCGTGATGAAATAGTTGAAAAAGGTTGGAACTCCGGAAAAAAGAGAAGATGAACAATTGGAAACAAGAATTTTGATGAACCTCCGGGATAAGGAATTGAGTTCACTCGATGAAACAAGAATAAGAATTACATTATGCTTATCCTTCACCAATTTAAATTGATGACAAACAATGGATTTGGCACACTACTTATTCTCGTAGAAAGGATTAAGAGAGATATAGCACAAACTTGAGAAGGTATTGAATGAAGCACCGGAAGGGTTGAAACAATGAATAAATTGATATGGTGACCAAGGAAGAGAACTCTTGAACGGACCACTGTAAGAATTGAAAATGATCGAAGTAGGGGTGAATCACCGGTAAGAATTAGCAAATGAATGAAGGTGCTTGAGACAAACTAGATACATGAGAACGAAGGGATCACGAACTGATTACAGATCACTTGAACGATGCACCGGTAAGATTGGAGAATGATAACTGAAGGCTGAGAATGAATAAACCTGAATTGTTGGACTCCGGATAATAAAATTGAGAAGACTCTTGAATTTCTCCGGATAGGTGAAAAGAAATCTCACTATCAAAAACAGTTATGAGAGGATGACATCAAGCTAGAGTCCTGAATCTCTGAGAGAGCGGATAGATATGGAGGAAAAGTCTTCTTCGGTCTTCAAAATCTGAGAAAACCGTTGAGCACACCATCATGAATTGTTGAAATACTCCGGGATGAAAATTTGAAAAGGTTGAACCGATGATGAAAAGAATTTAACCGATCTTGGAGAAAGACATTTGACTGATGGTAAGTCATTCTTACGTCAAACTTCGAAAAGAATTTGAGAATACCTCCGGGAAAATAGGAATAGTCAGGTAAGATCCTGGGAAAAGACCTGCGGGTTAGGGCCCACTCAAAAGAAGCACCATTGAAATGATTACTTGAAAAGAGAGATTGCACTAGTTGAATTAAAAGCCTTAAATGATATAACATCCTCAAAAGAGTTTGAACGAAAGCAGAGTGGTAACATGAATCTTCGAACTATCTTGAGCACTCCGGAACAATTGAATAGTGAGAAGTGAATGATTAAGAATTGCACCGGCAAGGAAAACATTTGAAACGAGTTAAAGGATATGATCAACACCAAAAGCTTCAATTGAATCCACCAAAAAAGAAAAGGAATGAGGAATGACAAACTAGAAGCTTTGTTAGAATTTTCATGAGAAACAGCGGGTAAGAACATTGACGGAAAAGAAAGAAACACTTAACATCAATAAGATGGATACTTGAAAAAAAAATTTTTTTCCCAAAAAAAAAGGGGGGGGGGGGGGGGAAAAAACAAAGGCAACTTGGAGACGGATGAAACAAACACCGTTGAGAAGAACTGATCATTGATCTTGCGGAAGTTGAAGTGATCGGATCCACTTGAAGAGAAACACGCCAATGAAAAAAGGATTGACATGACAATATCGATTATCAAGAAGGATTAGTATTCACATTGGAGTATGAGAACACCATTTGGGGAAGGTATGGAATCAACACTTGACTTCGAAGCAACTCGAATACCACAACTCAAAACAAAACAAAGGATTGGCTTGCAGAATAAGCCGGAACAAACATATGATAGAGATTTCATCCGAAGTTTTCGTGGTGGGGCCTACACGGGCTCGATCGTACAGCACCATCATGTACAAGGCAGTGCACATGACATACGAAGCGTCCCTGAGTCGACATAGCCAAGGACTCTTTAAGACACAATGAGACCACTGTAAAACCAACTATGGATAGGCGGACCACTAGACGTCGAACCCCAATTTCATATCATACATCTGTCGGAAAGATATCCTAAGATCTACTTGAATTCCCACTTATAAACTCTCGAAACTTTCCGGTTATGCAATCAGGTGTTGGGGATACAGGGGAAGCATAATATCTCACCCAAAACTAGCAAATCCTACATCCAGCTGTATCCATCCTTCAACACATAACCAAGAAACCTTCGGAAATCGTCTACCTCAACCTTCGAAAAGCATCTGTTGTACAAGTTATGGCAATACTCCCAAACTCCCGCCCCAGTACTGGGTGGCGTCGAGGTTATCTCACCAACAACTGCATAAAAGAGATTTTTTATGTCGGCGAAACTAAACTCAGGTATTCCAGAACTGCAACGATAAAATTGTGACGACAACACCTCGGAGCTCAACTCCCCGGGACACTGCCACAACCCCTAAATGACAGGAGGCACCAAGAACAATGTTCTCGTCACAAATCCATCAGAACGATTCCAAGATACCCGCATGATCCTAAAAAAAATTAGTGAAATTTGAGAAGAGAAGAGACAAAACTCTACGTCAGGATACCTTACCAGAGTGATGAAGGGACTGGGGAGTAAAAAGAATTCCTAAACTCTCCGATATATCATTCCTAAATGACTCAAAACATTTTTCTAGACTCAACAACGGCTGCTAATTCGATCAAGCAGTGGGGGCTCCTAAGGTCGGGGAAGGCTCTGATTACCAACTTGTAACGCCCTCGATGCGGCTATATCTCCCACGTGTCGAAGCACGACTTAGAGGCATAACCGCATTGAAAGCAATGTCGCAAGTGAGGTAATCTTCACACAACCCATGTAATACATAAGGGAAAGAGATACATAGTTGGCTTACAATCGCCACTTCACCCAATTACATGAATAAGGCATTACATCAAACAGATACAATCAAGGTCCGACTACGGAACCAAAATAAAAGAAGACTACCCCAAATGCTACACAGATCCCCGGATCGACCCCAACTGGGCTCCACTATCACTAGAATGAAACAACACAAAGGACAAGATCTTCATCGATCTCCTCCTGAGCTTGGTTGCGTCACCTCTGGACGGACTCATCGGCACCTGCAAGTGGTTTTGGAAGTATCTGTGAGTCACGGGGACTCAGCAATCTCACACCCTCGCGATCAAGACTATTTAAGCTTATGGGTAAGGTAAAAGGTATGAGGTGGAGCTACAGCGAGCGACTAGCATATATAGTGGCTAACATACGCAAATGAGAGCGAGAAGAGAAGGCAATGCACGGTCGATAAAACTATGATCAAGAAGTGATCCTAGAACAACCTACGTCAAGCATAACTCCAACACCCTGTTCTCTTCCCGGACTCCACCGGAAAGAGACCATCATGGTTACACACACGGTTGATGTATTTTAATTAAGATCAACTTCAGGTTTTCTACAACCGGACATTAACAAATTCCCATCTGCCCATAACCGCGGGCATGGCTTTCGAAAGTTCAAATCCCTGCAGGGGTGTCCCAACTTAGCCCATGACAAGCTCTCATGGTCAATGAAGGATATACCTTCTCCCGAGACATTCCGATCAGACTCGGTATCCCAGTTCTACAAGACAACTTCGACAAGTTAAAACAAATCCAGCAACACCACCCGAATGTGCCGACAAATCCCGATAGGAGCTGCACATATCTCGTTCTCAGGGCACACTCAGATTGTCCAAACTTCCAGTAGGCCAGCCCAGAGTTGCCCCTGGTGGCCACCGGCGGCTGACAGTTTGGACCAACACTCAGAGGAGCACTGGCCCGGGGGGGTTAAAATAATGATGACCCTTGAGTCTCCAGAACCCAAGGGAAAGAAAAGGCTACGTGGCAAATGGTAAAACCAAGGTTGGGCATTGCTGGAGGAGTTTTATTCAATGCGAACTGTCAAGGGGTTCCCATTATAGCCCAACCGTGTAAGGAACGCAAAATCCGAGAACATAACACCGATATGACGGAAACTAGGGCAGCAAGAGTGGAACAAAACACCAAGCATAATGGCCGAGCCTTCCACCCTTTACCAAGTATATAGATGCATTAATTAAATAAGAGATATAGTGATATCCCAACAAGTAAACAGTTTCCAACAAGGAACAACATCCCCATGTTCCAACAAGGAACAAACTTCGATCTTCACCTGCAACTAACAACGCTATAAGATGGGCTGAGCAAAGCGGTAACATACCCAAACAACGGTTTGCTAGGACAAGGTGGGTTAGAGGCTTGGTTTAACAATGTGGGAGGCATGATAAGCAAGTGGTAGGTATCGCAGCATAGGCATAGCAAAAGAGCGAGCAACTAGCAAGCAAAGATAGAACTGATTTCGAGGGTATGATCATCTTGCCTGAAATCCCGCAAGGAAGAAGAACGAGTCCATGAAGAAGACAAACGGATGTAGTCGAACGGGTCCTCACAAACGCGACGTTAACGGAACCAACCCGAAGAAGCAACACCGGAAAAGAAGCACACAACATAGTAAACAACCATCACATAAGCATGGCATGATGCACAAGAAGTATGATGCATATCCGGTTTAATGAAGCATGGCATGGCAAAGTGCACAAGCAACCCTACAAATTAAGTGGAGCTCAATATGCAACGGAGTTGCATATTGAAGAAAACACCACATGACTTATTTAGTTCTCTCTTGTTTATGTACCCAACAAGGTTAAATGTTGTTAGCATGGCAAGAGGTGAAGCATGATGAAACTATCTAATCTAGGCAAGTTTAAATGAGGCCGGAACAACAAAACAACAAGTCTGGAAACTCCTCATATGCATATATATTAGGTTTGGTACTGTTCTGCCCTAAATCATATTTTATAGTTGTTGAACATGCAAAGTGATGCCACCATATTAAACTAGGCAAAATTCTACCCCATTTACATATAAAGTTTATTTAAAACCGAGCTACGATTATTTAGTTATGATTTAAAGCATTTTAGCATGGCATATGGACAAAAATTACACAAACAGCATGTTTAAACATTTCAAACATGGATGAAAATGGCATATTATGAAACTAGACAGAAATCTAAGGATTTTTCATATATAATGCTTTTACATATGATGCACGGTTGTTGAGTTTTAAAATGCATGGAGTTTGAGGGTTTTTCTGCAAAACTGGAAAATCCTAGATAAATACTAAATTCGCAGAGAGGGAAAAAAGACATGGGCTGAAACAGAACCGAGCTGGGCTGGGGAAGCTCCTCACATTGGGCCTCGGCCTGTTCGGAGAGGAGACAGACTGGTGGAGAGACTGGGCCTCAATGCCTTGCTGGGCCACGATGAAGCACAAGGCGAGGCCGGCCCAGGCACTCGATCGGGACGCAGCAGCGGCTGGTCAACGCGCAGGGCACGGGACGAGCGGCCTGCTCGTTGTAGAGGAAGTAGAGGCCACGGCATGGAGGAAGCAGAGCAGCTGCAGCTTGCAGGAGACGATGCGAGATGGCGCTGGACAAATCCGGGCAGGAGGTTGTTCCAGACGACGGCGGCGGAGCTTGGCAGAGCCGTCCCTCCATGGCGGGCCAAGGCATGAAGCAGGGCGGCGGCTCCAGGGACTTGGCGCACGGCGGAGCGGCTTGAACGGGAGGCGATCGCCGGATTCGAGGCTAGGGAGGAGATGGAGCTCCATTCGGAGGTAGCTCGCAGTAGATCGGGCGGAGACGAGGCGGGGTCCTGGAAGAGGCAGAGGATGCAGGCAGTAGCGGGATCATGCGGGCGAAGCAGTGGGCGGCGCCAAGCTCGTTCCCGAGCAGAGGTGCGGTACGGGCTTGAGCGCTGGGCATGGCTCTCGCACGAGCAGCGCAGGGGAAGAAGACGCGATGGCATCAGCGGCTGCGAGACTTGGTGACGAGTTCACTCCGGCAAGGGACATGGCGGGGCGAAGACTCATTCGTGGCGACGGAGCTTGGCGAGGCGGCGACCGGGGCGACGAACTGGAGGAGGTACTTGGGCGGCTCGGTGGCTCGGCGAGCGATGCGTGCAACGAGGAGGAGGGAGCTCGTGCTCCTGCATCTAGGAACGAGGCGCGGTCGGGGACTCTGGTGCGAAATCCATGGAGGCCGGAGCATCATGTTCTCCTTGTGAGAGAAAACAGAGAGGTGGAGGGAGTTACGGCATGTAAGGAGGAAGGAGGGAACGGAAGGGGAAGGAGGAGATAGGAGGATGGCCTAGCGATGCAGCAGGTGGCCGACGGTGGCGCGACTCCAGCGCGGGGGAGGCCGGTGATGGCAGAGTAGAGGCACATGGATCGAGCAAAGCAGAGGGCGAGAGGATCTGGAGGCGATAGGTGGCGAGCGATGGTAGGGGATGGGTGGATCCCGAGGGGGATTAAGACCGGGTGGCGGCGGCGACAGGGACAAAAGACCTAGTTTCTAGGGTTTGGGGTAGATTTGGACCCTCCGATCAAAATCATGCGGTTCAAGAAAAACTAGGTTAGGAAGCCCAATAAACAAAATGGAGACGTTTTGTAGATGTTTGGGGATGATCCAGATCCAACGGTGATGACTGTCCGGGTCGGGTCCGAGACAATTTCGGACGCGCACGTGAGGGGTTTGATGCACTGTGCAGAGAGCGTTTCAGACCGTGCGGTCGCATCGGACAACTCCGGAAGCGAAGAGGGGAAGGATGATGGACTACGTGGGTTGTGGCGAGACTGCGAGGGGGAGAAGAAAGAGAGGGCCCGGCATCTGTTTCCGGAGACCGAAAACGTCCGACGTTAGACCGGTTATAATGCCGCTTTAGTTAAACGTTGGGGCGTCAAACGAACTCCGAATGCGATGACACTTGACAGGCGGTCTATGTACACTATAATAAGACCACATGCCAACTTTCATCTCATTCCGAGAACATTTTCCGGCCACTTATAAAATAATATTTCGGACATGCCGCGGGCGCGTGCAAGTGTGTCTGGGCTCAGAACGGACAACAGATGGAACTGGGGGAACCCAGACGAATGCAAGTTTTAAAACATGATGATGCAATGCACATGATGACATGGTATGCAATGCATGACACGCAAGCACATGACAAGGCAACAACAGCGAATAACTGGAGGACACCTGGCACATCGGTCTCGGGGCGTTACAGGTCGGCTCACGACTTTCATCAACGAACCGTGTGCTATTCGCAAACCAGATTGCATATATTTGTTCACACATACTGTAGTGAGATCAATTGAGTGTGCTACCTCTATGATATAATAATAATAATAATAATAATAATAATAACAAAAAAAGTTCATACTCATTGCCTGAGCTGACAGCATATCAAGGTCAAAATATTAACGGTTCTTACATCAACAGAAAACCGGGCATAACTCACAAGTTCAGTACACGTGACAGTTCTAAATTGAGCGAATTAAGTTGCAGGGTAGGCATAAAGACTAGTCTTACAAATTAATTCCCATATACATGGGGGAACTTGGATCATTTAGTTGACCCCAAATAAACTTAGGGTTTTTGATGATTTTACGCTGCTCTGCTGGCAACTCATCAAATTCATCGTACTCGTCCTGATCAGCAACATCGTCGACACCCAGTACCCTTCTCTTCGCATGCGTCGCTAAATGGCTGTTCTTATGCAAGGGGTCTTCCACAAAGAAAATCTGGGTAGCATCGCTGGCAAGAATCAATGGGTCCGCGTGATATGCCATCGTTGTCCTGTTAACACAGGTCTTCCTGTACTTATCAATCATTACCTGACCAAGAGGAATCCATGCGCACCTGAATAATGCCACCTTAACTTTCACATAGTCAAGCTCCAAAATCTCTTTGATGGTTCCATAGTATACCCTTTTATCAACTTCATTTATAGTCATGCATTCTATTCGAACAAAGCTGTTATGATACGAGGTCTTCTTATCACGTTCCTCAGTGTAGAACATGTATCCATTTATGTCATATGCTTGGTACGTCAGCACCGTAGGTGATGGCTTTTGTGCCAACCACGTAGCAATGTCATCGATGGATCCTTGTGCCAAACGATTCTTCAGCCATTCGGTGTAGTTCTTAGTGTGCTCCTTCATCTGCACATCTTATGAAGGCACCATTGGTAAGAATCTTTGGCATATCTCTGCCAAGTGTTCTTCGGCATAAGCGACGAGAACTGGGCTATTAAGCAGTACCATCAAATGGGCTTTCTCTTCCAATTCTCTGGGTGCAACCATTTGCGTGCCAGCAAGGAGGGGCAAACCTATAGGTCTTTCTTTCATGTATTCGGTGAAAAACTCAACCACCTCCTCTGCGGTATAAACTTGTAGGATGCTTGCCTCTGGATGGTTTCAGTTCCGACAAAATTGCTTCAGTATTCCCATGAACCGCTCGAAGGGATACATGTTGCGAAGAAACACAGGACCACAATACTTTATCTCGTCGACAAGGTGTACAGTGAGATGGACCATGACATCAAAGAATGACGGTGGGAAAAACATCTTTAGGTTGGACAATATTCTTGTATATGACCCAACTCTTTAGGATTTACAACTTTCTACCATAGTTGGTTGAAGAAATCACAGAGGTCAATGAGTGTGTTTCTTATATCTTTGTCCATCAGATTCCTGATGGCCACCGGGAGGATTTGTGTCAACATTACGTGGCAATCATGTGACTTCATGTGTCCCAACTTCATTATACCTAAGCTCACATCCACTAGACTTCTGATGTTTGCGCAGTAGGAAGAGGGTGTCTTAACTGACAACAAATAGGTGAAGAACTGTGTTGCTTCTTTTGTACTAAAATTGTAACTCTGGAAAGCTTTGATGAATTTGTCATCATCTTCTGCTTCACTCTTGCGTTGTGATTGATCAGCAAGCATATCGAGCCGTGAACCGTCACCATCCTTTCTTTTACCTTTAATCTTGATCAGAGTACCCAGTATGCTTTCACATACGTTCTTCTCTACGTGCATGACATCAATGGAGTGTCGTACACGTAGAATCTCCAAGTAAGGTAATTTCCAGAACACTGATTTCTTCTTAAACACTTGATCCATGGGTGTTAGTTTCACCGTCAAAGGGTGGTTCTTGCCAAGCACAACATTAATTATTTTAGCCATGTTGTGGACCACCTTCCCTTCATAGGGTCTTGGGCCTGCACCTGCCTCTGCCGTACCATTAAATTCAGCTTTCATCTTTCAGTATGGGTGATTTTTCCGTAAGAACCCACGATGACGCAAATACACTGTTTTGCACAAGTTGGGAAGTCTTCTGCTAGCTGTCCTATCCATGCATGTGACACACCCTACATAGCCCCTTGTTTTCTGCCCCGATGTGTTGCCTAATGCCGGCATATCTTGAATGGTGTGCACCAGCATCGCATGTAGATCGAAAATCTCCTTTCTGTAAGCATCATAACATTTTACAGCAGGCGCATCTATCCACACTGTCAGGAGTTCTTCTACCAGTGCTGAAAGTAAATGTCGATGTCATTTCCAGGTTGCTTCGGGCCTTGGATAGTCATTGACATCACAATGTATTTTTTCTTCATACACAACCAAAGAGCTAGGTTATATATGCATAGAAGCACCTGCCATGTGCTGTGATTGGTGCTCATATCGCCAAAAGGATTCATCCCGTCAGTACACCCCGAGCCTTATACTTCTAGGATCCTTGGCAAATTTTTCAAACTTTTTTTCGATTAATTCCCACTGAGCCCCATCTTTCGGGTGCCTCATAAACCTATCCACAATTCGCTCATCATGATGCCACCGCAACCTCTTTGGCTCTCTACGATTTGCAAACAAACGCCTCAACCTTGGAATTAAAGGCAAGTACCAAACAACCTTGAACGGGATTCCTGTCTTGATCTCCTCGTCCAATTTGTACTTGTCCTTTGCTCTCCTATGCTTGTATCATGCATACTTGCATGTGGGACATGCACGAAAATCTTTGTACTCACCACGGTACAATATACAATCATTCACACAAGCGTGTATCTTCTATACTTCAAGTTCCAATGGACAAACAATTTTCTTCACTTCATTCTTGCTTCTGGGGAGCACATTATCTTCCAGAAGAATTTCTTTCAAAAGACCTAACATCTCTGTGAATCCCTTGTTTGATACACCGTTTGCTGCTTTAAATCTCTGGGCGCTCGCTGCTCTATCCTCTCTGACCTATGGGCCCATGTGTGCCCGGCCCCATGCATCGTGTCTCAGAACGACTCGCCTACTGTGGGTGCAGACCTACTATGAGACTGGCTGGGGCCAGTTGCACCTGGGTGGTCAATTGTTTTTTTATATTTTCCCTCTTAGGTATTTTTCCAAATGTAGGGGTGTGCACTGATTAGTAAATCATCTTGCACTGCATTCATCAGGTTTGTGTACTGCATGTGCACACATTCCGCACTACATATTTTTGCACTACATTTTTGTGCACTAGATGTTGGTCGCATTTTTCTTTATTGTTTTTCCTCTTACGTATCCTTTTTCTAGTGTACGGGTGTGCACTGCTTTGTTGGGTTTGTGTGCACTGCATTTGTCAGAGTCCTCTGATGCAGGTGTACACATTTTGCACTGTGTGCATCCTTTTTTGTGCCAACGTTGTGACTGCTTGTACCAACATTGCGGACTGCATGACTTGCATTTACGGGCTGCATTACATGCACTAAGTCTATGTGTTGTGCACTGTACGAAAGTGCTTCTTTTGTGCTTCATTTTGAGCATGTACTGCACTTCATGCACACATATTTGTGAACTGCCTAGTATTACTTTGAATGTACTGCACTTTTATTTAGAATGGTATGCAGATTATAATTTTTCAGAAATATAAATATTTTAATGATCTGTGGTTAGTGCGTGGGAAGTGCTGCATTCAAAGTACACGTTTTTGGGATCCTTTTTCTATGGTAACATAAGCCTTCATTTATTGTCCTACATTCTTGGTCACATAAGTTCGTATAATTTTCACTTTTGTCCTTTTTGCATTCCTCTTCTATAAATGTAGGCTATCTTCTAACCTTCCTTTGCAGTACATTTCTCCTCTGGCCGCAACTTCTCTCCTTTCTTCGGCCTCTCTTTATTTCTTTTTGTTTTCCTAGGTTTTTGTTGCGATGGCTCCAGGCCCCTGCGCGAATCTTTCCTGTTGCGGCCATGGTTGTGGTGTGCCGACGCACTGCCATTGCTCAGCTTGCTCGCATGCCCCTTGATGTCTACTACACCTTCTTCTTGTAGACGTTGTTGGGCCTCCAAGTGCAGAGGTTTGTAGGACAGTAGCAAATTTCCCTCAAGTGGATGACCTAAGGTTTATCAATCCGTAGGAGGCGTAGGATGAAGATGGTCTCTCTCAAGCAACCCTGCAACAAAACAACAAAGAGTCTCTTGTGTCCCCAACACACCCAATACAATGGTAAATTGTATAGGTGCACTAGTTCGGCGAAGAGATGGTGATACAAGTGGTATATGGATAGTAGATAATAGTTTTTGTAATCTAAAAATATAAAAACAGCAACGTAACAACTGATAAAAGTGAGCGTAAACGGTATTGCAATGCGTTGAAACAAGGCCTAGGGCTCATACTTTCACTAGTGCAAGTTCCCATAATAACATAATTGGATCATATAACTATCCCTTAACGTGCAACAAAGAGTCACTCCAAAGTCACTAATAGCGGAGAACGAACGAAGAGATTATGGTAGGGTACGAAACCACCTCAAAGTTATTCTTTCCAATCAATCCGTTGGGCTATTCCTATAAGTGTCACAAACAGCCCTAGAGTTCGTACTAGAATAACACCTTAAGACACAAATCAACCAAAACCCTAATGTCACCTAGATACTCCAATGTCACCTCAAGTATTTGTGGGTATGATTATACGATATGCATCACACAATCTCAGATTCATCTATTCAACCAACACATAGAACCTCAAAGAGTGCCCCAAAGTTTCTACCAGAGAATCACGACGAAAACGTGTGCCAACCCCTATGCATAGGTTCATGGGCGGAACCCGCAAGTTGATCACCAAAACATACATCAAGTGAATCACGTGGTATCCCATTGTCACCACAGATACGCATGGCAAGACATACATAAAGTGTTCTCAAATCTTTAAAGACTCAATCCGATAAGATAACTTCAAAGGGGGAACTCAATCCATTACAAGAGAGTAGAGGGGGGAAGAAACATCATAGGATCGAAATATAATAGCAAAGCTCGTGATACATCAAGATCGTATCACCTCAAGAACATGAGAGATAGAGAGAGAGAGAGATCAAACACATAGCTACTGGTGCATACCCTCAGCCCTGAGGGAGAACTACTCCCTCCTCGTCATGGAGAGCACCGGGATGATGAAGACGGCCACCGGAGAGGGATTCCCCCTCCGGCAGGGTGCCGGAACAGGTCTAGATTGGCTTTCGGTGGCTATGGAGGCTTCTGGCGGCAGAACTCCCGATCTATTGTGCTCTCAGATGTTTTTAGGGTATATGGAGATGTATAGGCGGAAGAAGTACGTCAGGGGGGCCACGAGGGGCCCACGAGGGTGGAGGGCGCACCCAGGGGGTTGGGCGCGCCCCCTACCTTGTGGCCTCCTCGAAGCTTCCCTTACGTGCACTTCAAGTCTTCTGGGCTTCTTTCCTTCCAAAAATGGGTTCCGTGAAGTTTCAGGTCAATTGGACTTCGTTTGGTTTTCCTTTTCTTCGAAACCCTAAAACAAGGTAAAAACAGAAAACTGGCACTGGGCTCTGGGTTAATAGGTTAGTCCCAAAAAATGATATCGAAGTGTATAATAAAGCCCATAAACATCCAAAACAGTAGATAATATAGCATGGAGCAATCAAAAATTATAGATACGTTGGAGATGCATCAGCATCCCCAAGCTTAATTCCTGCTCGTCCTCAAGTAGCTAAATGATAAAAACAAAATTTTTGATGCGGAGTGCTACTTGGCATAATTTCAATGTAATTATTCTTAATTGTGGCATGAATATTCAATTCCGAAAGATTCAAGATAAAAGTTCATATTGACATAAAAATAATAATACTTCAAGCGTACTAACTAATTAATCATGTATTCTCAAAATAACATGGCCAAAGAAAGCTATCCCTACAAAATCATATAGTCTGGCTATGCTCCATCTTCACCACACAAAATATTTAAATCATTCACAACCCCGATGACAAGCCAAGCAATTGTTTCATACTTTTTATGTTCTCAAACATTTTCAATCTTTACGCAATATATGAGCGTGAGCCATGGATATAGTACTATAGGTGGAATAGAATGGTGGTTGTGGAGAAGACAAAAAGGAGAAGATAGTCTCACATCAACTAGGCGTATAAATGGGCTATGGAGATGCCCATCAATAGATATCAATGTGAGTGAGTAGGGATTGCCATGCAACGGATGCACTAGAGCTATGAAAGCTCAACAAAAGAAACTAAGTGGGTGTCCATCCAACTTGCTTGCTCACGAAGACTTAAGGCATTTTGAGGAAGCCCATCATTGGAATATACAAGCCAAGTTCTATAATGAAAGATTCCCACTAGTTATGAAAGTGACAACATAGGAGACTCTCTATCATGAAGATCATGGTGCTACTTTGAAGCACAAGTGTGGTAAAAGTATAGTAGCATTGCCCCTTCTCTCTTTTTCTCTCATTTTTTATTTATTTTTTCATTTTTTTTATTTGGGCCTTCTCTTTTTTTATGGCCTCTTTTATTTTTTTTATTTGGGATTATTTGGCCTCTTTTATTTATTTATTTTCGTCCGGAGTCTCATCCCGACTTATGGGGGAATCATTGTCTCCATCATCCTTTCCTCACTGGGACAATGCTCTAATAATGATGATCATCACACTTTTATTTACTTACAACTCAAGAATTACAAATCGATACTTAGAACAAGATATGACTCTATATGAATGCCTCCGGCGGTGTACCGGGATGTGCAATGATGCATGAGTGACATGTATGAAAGAATTATGAACAGTGGCTTTGCCACAAATACAATGTCAACTACATGATCATGCAAAGCAATATGACAATGATGAAGCGTGTCATAATAACGGAACGGTGGAAAGTTGCATGGCAATATATCTCGGAATGGCTATGGAAATGCCATAATAGGTAGGTATGGTGGCTGTTTTGAGGAAGGTATATGGTGGGTTTATGGTGCCGGCGAAAGTTGCGCGGTACTTGAGAGGCTAGCAATGGTGGAAGGGTGAGAGTGCGTATAATCCATGGACTCAACATTAGTCATAAAGAACTCACATACTAATTGCAAAAATCTATTAGTTATCGAAACAAAGTACTATGCGCATGCTCCTAGGGGGGTAGATTGGTAGGAAAAGACCATCGCTCGTCCCCGACCGCCACTCATAAGGAAGGCAATCAATATAAATCATGCTCCGACTTCATCACATAACGGTTCACCATACGTGCATGCTACGGGAATCACAAACTTCAACACAAGTATCTCTCAAATTCACAACTAATCAACTAGCATGACTCTAATATCACCATCTTCATATCTCAAAACAATTATCAAGTATCAAACTTCTCTTAGTATTCAACACACTCATAAGAGAATTTTATTCTTCTTCTTGTATATCTAGCATATTAGGATTATTTAAGAAAATTACCATGCTATTTAAGACTCTCAAAATAATCTAAGTGAAGCATGAGAGATCAATAGTTTCTATAAAACAAATCTACCACCGTGCTCTAAAAGATATAAGTGAAGCACTAGAGCAAATGACAAACTACTCCGAAAGATATAAGTGAAGATCAATGAGTAGCCGAATAATTATGAAACTATGTGAAGACTCTCTAACATTTAATAATTTCATATATTGGTATTCTATTCAAACAGAAAGAAAAGCAAAATAAAATGACATTCTAAGAATGGCAAACATCATGTGAAGAAGCAAAAACTTAGGATCAACCGAAACTAACCGATAGTTGTTGAAGAAGAAAGGTGGGATGCCAACCGGGGCATCCCCAAGCTTAGATGCTTGAGACTTCTTGAAATATTATATTGGATGCCTTGGGCATCCCCAAGCTTGAGCTTTTGTTTCTCCTTAATTCCTCTCATATCACGGTCTCCCTAAATCTCAAAAGCTTCATCCACACAAAACTCAACAAGGACTCGTGAGATAAGTTAGTATAAACCATTGCCAAAACCTTATCATACTCTACTGTAGAAAATCACTAAAATTATTATTAAACATTGCATACTAAATGCCTCTGCATATTTAATAGTCCTATCCTCAAATAGAATCATTAAAGAAGCAAACATATGCAAACAATGCAAACATAACAGCAATCTGCCTAAACAGGACAGTCTGTAAAGAATGCAGCAACATCCATACTTACCTAGCTCCAAAAATTATGAAATAAAATTCCCACTGTAGTAAATTTATCAGATCTTAATATGCAAAAGGTTTCAACATTTTATGACATTGTGATTTTTCTAGGGAATTGTTGCAACAGCGGTAAACTTTCTGTTTTCAAACAGCAACATGTGGACTTCTAAAATAGGCATAGTAAAGGCTATCAATGCCACTTTTATTGAAATAAAAGATGCAAAACATTGTTATAAATAACAGCAAGCAAATCCTAACAAAATAAATTGACGCTTCAAGCAAAACACATATCATGTGGCGAATAAAAATATAGCTCCAAGTAAAGTTACCGATGAACGAAAACGAAAGAGGGGAAGCCTTCCAGGGCATCCCCAAGCTTAGGCTCTTGGCTATCCTTGAATATTACCTTGGGGTGCCTTGGGCATCCCCAAGCTTAGGCTCTTTACACTCCTTATTCCATAGTCCATTGAATCCTTACCCAAAACTTGAAAACTTCACAACACAAAACTTAACAGAAAACTCGTAAGCTCCGTTAGTATAAGAAAATAAATCACCACTTCAAGGTACTGTAATGAAATGATTATTTATATATATATTCTTGTTAAACCTACTGTATTCCAACTTCTATATGGTTTATAAACTCTTTTACTAGCCATAGATTGATCAAAATAAGTAAACAACACATGAAAACCAGAATCTGTCAAAAACAGAACAGTCTGTAGTAATCTGGATCAAACGTATACTTCTGTAACTCATAAAATTCTAAAATAAATTTATGGACCTGGGGAATTTATCTATTAATCATCTTCAAAAATAATTAACTAAATAGCACTTCCCAAATAAAAGTGGCAGCAATTCTCGTGAGCGCTAAAGTTTCTGTTTTTTTACAGAATGATCGACAAGACTTTCCCCAAGTCTTCCCAACGGTTCTACTTGGCACAAACACTAATTAAAAGCATAAAACCACATATAAACAGAGGCTATATAAATTATTTATTGCTAAACAGGAGCAAAAAGCAAGGAACAAAAATAAAGTTGGGTTGCCTCCCAACAAGCGCTATCGTTTAACGCCCCTAGCTAGGCATGATGATTTCAATGATGCTCACATAAAAGATAAGAATTGTAACATAAAGAGAGCATCATGAAGAATATGACTAGCATATTTAAGTCTAACCTACTTCCTATGCATATGGATTTTGTGAGCAAACAACTTGTGGGAACAAGAATCAACTTGCATAGGAAAGCAAAACCAGCATAACTTCAAAACTTTAAGCACATAGAGAGGAAACTTGATATTATTGCAATTCCTACAAGCATATATTCCTCCCTCATAATAATTTTCAGTATCATCATGAATGAATTCAACAATATAACCAGCACTTAAAGCATTCTTTTCATGATCTACAAGCATAGAAAATTTACTACTCTCCACATAAGCAAAATTCTTCTCATGAATAATAGTGAGAGCAAACTCAACAAAATAACTATCATGTGTTTGAAAATTAAGATCAAGATGACAAGGTTTATTGTTATTATTATTCTTTAAAGCATACGTGTCATCACAATAATCATCATAGATAGGAGGCATGCTTTCATCATAATAAATTTGCTCATTAAAACTTTGGGGACAAAAAATATCATCTTCATCAAACATAGCTTCCCCAAGCTTGTGGCTTTGCATATCATTAGCATCATGGATATTCAAAGAATTTTTACTAACAACATTGCAATCATGCTCATCATTCAAATATTTAGTGCCAAACATTTTATAGGTTTCTTCTCTAGCACTTTAGCAAATTATCCTTCCCATCATACTCTCAAAAGATATTAAAAAGATGAAGCGTATGAGGCAAACTTAATTCCATTTTTTTGTAATTTTCTTTTATAAACTAAACTAGTGATAAAACAAGAAGCTAAAAGACTCGATTGCAAGATCTAAAGATATACCTTCAAGCGCTAACCTCCTCGGCAACGGCGCCAGAAAAGAGCTTGATGTCTACTACACAACCTTCTTCTTGTAGACGTTGTTGGGCCTCCAAGTGCAGAGGTTTGTAGGACAGTAGCAAATTTCCCTCAAGTGGATGACCTAAGGTTTATCAATCCGTAGGAGGCGTAGGATGAAGATGGTCTATCTCAAGCAACCCTGCAACCAAATAACAAAGAGTCTCTTGTGTCCCCAACACACCCAATACAATGGTAAATTGTATAGGTGCACTAGTTTGGCGAAGAGATGGTGATACAAGTGGCATATGGATAGTAGATAATAGTTTTTGTAATTTTAAAATATAAAAACAGCAAGGTAACAAGTGATAAAAGTGAGCGTAAACGGTATTGCAATGCGTTGAAACAAGGCCTGGGGTTCATACTTTCACTAGTGCAAGTTCCCTCAACAATAATAACATAATTGGATCATATAACTATCCCCAACATGCAACAAAGAGTCACTCCAAAGTCACTAATAGCGGAGAACGAACGAAGAGATTATGGTAGGGTACGAAATTACCTCAAAGTTATTCTTTCCAATCAATCCGTTGGGCTATTCCTATAAGTGTCACAAACAGCCCTAGAGTTCGTACTAGAATAACACCTTAAGACACAAATCAACCAAAACCCTAATGTCACCTAGATACTCCAATGTCACCTCAAGTATTCGTGGGTATGATTATACGATATGCATCACACAATCTCAGATTCATCTATTCAACCAACACATAGAACCTCAAAGAGTGCCCCAAAGTTTCTACTGGAGAATCACGACGAAAACGTGTGCCAACCCCTATGCATTGGTTCATGGGCGGAACCCGCAAGTTGATCACCAAAACATACATCAAGTGAATCACGTGGTATCCCATTGTCACCACAGACACGCACGGCAAGACATACATCAAGTGTTCTCAAATCTTTAAAGACTCAATCCGATAAGATAACTTCAAAGGCGGAACTCAATCCATTACAAGAGAGTAGAGGGGGGCAGAAATATCATAGGATCCAAATATAATAGCAAAGCTCGCGATACATCAAGATCGTATCACCTCAAGAACACGAGAGAGAGAGAGAGAGAGATCAAACACATAGCTACTGGTACATACCCTCAGCCCCGAGGGAGAACTACTCCCTCCTCGTCATGGAGAGCACCGGGATGATGAAGATGGGCACCGGAGAGGGGTTCCCCCTCCGGCAGGGTGCCGGAACGGGTCTAGATTGGATTTCGATGGCTACAGAGGCTTCTGGCGGAACTCTCGATGTATTGTGCTCTCGGATGTTTTTAGGGTATATGGAGATGTATAGGCGGAAGAAGTACGTCAGGGGGGCCACGAGGGGCCCACGAGGGTGGAGGGCGCGCCCAGGGGGGTGGGCGCGCCCCTACCTCGTGGCCTCCTCAAAGCTTCCCTTACGTGCACTTAAAGTCTTCTGGGCTTCTATCCTTCCAAAAATGGGTTCCGTGAAGTTTCAGGTCAATTGGACTCCGTTTTGTTTTCCTTTTCTTCGAAACCCTAAAACAAGGTAAAAATAGAAAACTGGCACTGGGCTCTGGGTTAATAGGTTAGTCCCAAAAAATGATACAAAAGTGTATAATAACGCCCATAAACATCCAAACATTAGATAATATAGCATGGAGCAATCAAAAATTATAGATAAGTTGGAGACGTGTCACCCCTGCGCGAATCTCTCCTGTTGCGCCCATGGTTGTGGTGTGCCGACACACTGCGATTGCTCAGCTTGCTCGCATGCCCGTCATGCTCGCCGCGGGGGCAAGGTGTTGTGCCAAGCTGGGCGAGCGGAGCAGCTTGTATGTGGCATAGTATTCACGGAAGGATTGGATATGGGCCAGATCAACGTTGATGCGTTCTATTCCGCCATGCTGCGTCATGGCCTTGGTCGCACAAGTCCTTCTGTCCATTAGCTTATGCTAACAGACGTGGAGACTCACTAAAAGATGGTATTTTTCGCTTGATCTGATGTTTTCTTTGTGTTTTCTATTTTTTGTATAATTCCATACTAGTATGGACTTTTAGTATTTTAGGAACACACTTTTTTTGTTCTTTTGAAGTGTACTACACTGTGTACTTATATCTTGTTTTTTTTTGCTTATGGGCATTGAGGTCGTGTTTTAGCTTGCATGGTTACAATATGTGAACTACTTAGATATTAGATGAGCACTAATAGTTTTCACAAATTTCCCCGCTTGTACGGTGTCTATAACTATCAAGAATTGCATGATAGTTAGAAGCGTACTGCATATTTGCAAGTTCTATACTACATACTAGATTGCGTTTTATCTGTACTACTTGTTAGAGAGTTGCGCACTTCATCTAGCTCATGTCTATATTGTGTGTAGGGTTTTACTGTTCTGTGCATAGTATGAGAATTGTACTGCTAGTATTGTCCTCAAATAGTTTAATTATTTTTTGCAGAAAATTCCCCAATGAGCTGTTAGGTATCTCCAGCTCAAGCAGAAGGGAATTATCCAAGTTGTTCTTGGCAATGGACACCTGAAACTAGCCAAGTATCGTGTAGGCGTTGATGAGCGGTTGTATTTGTAGAAAGGTTGGAAGGAATTTGTCATTGATAGTGGCCCAAAGTCTGATCAAGTTGTTGTCCTCAACTTCTTTGAACTCGAGGATCATATGGTTAGAATCATGTTTGACGTGATAGGTTAAGGTTGTGAGGTTGATTGTAATAAGTACTTTTGCATAGAGAACACTTCATCTTTTGCTGTGATTTGTAATAAGTACTTTCATGATATGAACCGCCGGAGTGTTGTCTACGAGCTAACTGACTGACTGCTATATATATGGTTTACTCTATACATCATTTCTCTCGTATGGTTTAGTCGAAGAACTCATAGTCAGATGGAAATTTGTGTTTACACCTTCAATCACGGCATACTTGACAGGATTAACAATAAGACAGGGCATACTTGTTGGTAGTATGAATATGTGTCAAAAATATCTTCTTCTTGTTTCTTCAGGGTTGCTTCTTTCTTTTATGAATATGAATATGAATGCCCTAGCTAGCTAGCTTAGCAGCATCACTTGCAGTCTCACTCTATTCTTGGGCCAATTATGCCTGCCATAATAATAGGACATGGCATACTTGCAAGATGATGAAACCATTTATAATTTATTGAACTACATCTATTTGGTTGTTAACCTGCTGCTTCTTCGCGGTGACTAGAGTGTGTCTAATGTTGTACATTCTTTTGTTTTTCGTGGCGGTGTAGCTGGTTCTTGTCTTTGCACCGTTGTGTTTTGTAGCCCCTCGCGTGTTGGTTGATGGCGACATTTGTTTTCCAGTGCTACAAACTGCAACCTTCTTTGCTCCTTGCGTGCTGGTTCATGGCGGCTTTTGTTTCCCAATGTTGTGAACTGCAACCTTCTTTGCTCCTCGTGTGATGGTTGATGGCGGCTTTTGTTTTCCAACGATGTGAACTGCATCCTTTCGTGCTCCTACCTTGTTTTTTGGGTCTTTTACATCTGTATCCCTAACTTGGACCCACTACTCACATTTGCCCCTAATTCGCAAGCCTGCTCAAAAATACCCCTCCGCTATCATGTTCCCTTATAGAATTGCCCTTCCGTGACATTTCCGTCTAGTCAAGGCTGTTTGACTGGTAAGCGACCGTTTCTTTGACATTTTTGCCCCTCCGTCCTTGTACCTGGGCCCAGGTCACTAGTTCACTCTCTCTCCCTCTCATTCTCTCGCCCGAGCCGCACGCTCTCTCTTTCTCCCCCAAATCGCCTCCCATGGTAACCTTAACCCTAGCTCGCTCGATCCAACTCGCAAGGCTCGATCTCCTAATGGCGGCCATGGTGGAGCTTCATATTTGACTCTGTGCTACACTCTACTACGGCGTGAAAGAGACATAGGTGACAGGATGGATGGGGATAGCAGTTGTGGCGGTAGCGGTGCCGGCAAACGAGGGAGCACACCGCAGCCACAGAAGCATGCTTCGGCGGGGTAAGTTTCTCTTCTAATCAGGCGGAGTCTCATACCATTTGTAGTTCGATTTGGGATTTGTTGACCTAGTTGATAGTGCTCATGTCGTAGGGATCTGTCTCTGTTTTCCATGGTCATCGTAGGATCGACCCTGATAGAGCGGTTAGGATGGAATGTAGAATGGAAACCACACTTCTAGCTAGTGCTGGCACAAAAGCAACCAATATAGGATTGTCTTTTCCTTTTGTTGCTGACAATCAATGGACTTTTAATCAGTTTAGGTCTGCCGTATGTGCTTAATATCCATGGGGTCTATATGATGCAGTGGAATTCAGGTACTGGGACATTGACAAAACAGCTTGGGTCCCTATCCAGTGTGATGATGAGCTTGGTATCATGTTTGCAATACATGATTCTTTCCCTGCTAAACTAGAAATCAGTGTCATACAAAGGAAGGAGTGCCAGAGAGTAGAGGAACGAGATCGCAGTCTAGGTCTAGAGATAAAGGTACGACCAGCCAATCAAGGGGCAAGAAAACAACAACTCATAGTAGAGGCAGCATTAGTTCCATGCAGGCACCAGGAACACCTACTATAGAAGTTCCTAAGAACGTAGGTCCCTCTCATAGTAGAGATTCAGTTGACCCCTATACTGAAGAGGGACTACCATATGATTGGCCATGTGATGATGAGGATGAAAAGTTGTTTCCATAGTTTGTAACAAGGAAGAAGGGCAAGGAGAAAGATGATGAGGGGGAAGATTATGTTCCACCCCCTGAAGGCATGTTTGTTGAGGCAGGGGAAGATGAGGAGGAGGACAGGGACATGGGATACTATGAAACATATGATGAGGAAAGACCAGATGTGCAATACAATAGAGATGATCCTTCTTTGGCACAGGGAACAATAATTTCCAGTGCTTTAGACTGTAGAAATGCTCTTGCAACCTTCTCAATAAAGACTCAAAGTGAATTTGTGATAGACAAGAGTGACAGTACTAGGTTGACGGTGCATTGTGCTTATAAGAGGTGTCAATGGAGGATGCATACCTCCTTAATGAGACATAGCACACTGTTTCAGGTATCAAATATAGCAACTAACATTGCATTTGTAGTTAGCAGTATTGCTACTGTATTTTGTTTGTTTCTTGCAGCACATAAGTTCTAACATGTGTCTGAACTTTCATGAATGCAGGTTAAGGTGAACAAAACTGCTCATACATGTCCCAGTGTGAACAGGAGAAAAAGATTGAAGTCAGGTAAGAGTAGATGGGTGGCTGAGCTGTGAAGACCTGGGTTTTAGAGGATTCAGAAGTGGGACCAACAGAATTGCAGAAAAATTTGAAGAAGAAGTATGGCCTGGCAGTTCCATATATGAGAGTATTCTATGGGAAGCAAATGGCACTTGACAATATCTATGGTAAGTGGGTTGATTCTTTCCAATTATTGTATACCTTCAAGGCAGAAGTGGAGAAAGCATCTCCTGGCAGTGTAGTTACCATTGATAAACACACTGTGCAGTACAAACTAAATGGGAAGACTAGACAAAAGGAGTGCTTTAGAAGAGTATTTGTTTCTTTCAAAGCATGTCGGCAAGGTTTTTTGAATGGATGTAGGCCTTATCTTGCAGTAGATGCCACTTCATTAAATGGAAGATTTAGAGGGTAACTAGTTAGTGCATGTGCTGTGGATGCTTGCAATTAGATCTTCCCAGTTGCATATGGAGTTCTACAGGGTGAAAATATAGAGAGTTGGACTTGGTTTTTTTAGAACTTAAGAGAGCCTATAGGACACCCACCAGGTCTTGTTATCCACATTGATGCATGCAAAGGCCTGATGACTGCAGTAGAAGATGTGTTCCCAGGTGTGGAGCACAGAGAATGCATGAGGCAATTGGCTACAAATTTTACAAAAAAATTAGAGGAAAATTCTTTGATGAAAATTTATGGCCCTGCTCATTGACATACAGCATAAAGAAACACAACTACCATCTTAGGTAGTTGCACAGTAAGGCTGGTGTGAAGGAGTACTTAGAGGAGCATCATAGCAAGCTATGGGCAAGGTCATTGTTTAATTAAGTATGCAAAGTAAATTATGTGAAAAAATGGAAGGGTGTGCACATTGTGGACTTGCTAGACAAAATAAGACAATTTATAATGGAGAAGTTTGATCTCAGACAGCAAATTGCAGGATCTGTAACTGGAAACAACCAGCTAAGCAAATAAGTGAGCAAAACTTTCACCACAAGGAGGAGTTCAAGGCTCTTAACTAACCCTGCTTGCAACACCAGGAGCAAGAAGATGAAAGACCTGTGACTGGAATCATTTACTGCTGTTTTTGTTGTTTAACAACTATTTGTGAACTTGTTAGCTGCTATCTTAAGTGTGTGATGCTGAAATTATGAACTTATGTAATGGTGAACTTGTGAGATGCTATCTTGAATGTGCAATTCTCCTTTTGTGCAATGATGACTTTATGCTATTATGTGAGCTGCTAGTTTCAAATATTATGTGAGCTGCTATCTTGTGAGATGCTACTTTCAAATATTTTTGTGAGCTCCTATTTTGTCACAACAGATCATTTGTTCAAATATTTCAATCTATGCTATTTTAGTCATTGATCAAAGCAAGATTTTTGAGTCATTTCCAAATAGCAACATCACAACATTCCCAAATCACAACATTGTTTTTTGATAATACATACCCAAACTAAGCTCCATAACAGCATACACTACAAAGAGAAATCCATTTAGTATAGATTATTAGACCAGCCAGAAAAAAATGTGGCCACAATGCTAATACCAAGAACTATGATAAATCCCAATGATTGCATAAGCTCGTTCCTCTTCTTCATCTTCAGCTTTAGTTTCTTGTTCTTCTCCTCCTCTCTAAATCATGATATTTTAGCCAGCTCTTCTCCAATCCTGGCTGAAGCTCCTCAAATGCACGAGCAACACGTTCGGTCGGTGGCGGGTCAATCCATACAGCCCACTCACATTCATCAGGAAGCTGCAAAATTAATGATTGAATTAGAAAGAGGGGAAAGAGCATAATCGAATCAAGCTTAAAAGCCAAACTCTTACATCAAGAGGGCAACCGAGAAACCTTCTGCCGGAGCTTGCTCCTCCCTAGGCGACGCGACGAGCAGGAATAAGCCCGTGGCTAGGGCACCACTGCGTCGAGCGAACCTCAAGGATACAGAATGACAGATCGGGGTTGTAAAACTCCGATTGAAACTGAACTATCCCAATACCATCAACCTAACAGCAGCAAAAAAACCCAAATTGATGAACCCTAATTTTGCAATATGCCCATATCTCCCCCAAATCGACACTGAAACTTACATTGGCGGCCACCGACGAGCTCGTAGAAGACATCCCCGCCGTGCCCGGCGTACACATCGCTCACCACACCGTGCATGACCTGCCCCTCTCTCTCCGACCACGGAAACGGCTGATCTAATACGTGCTCAAAAATACCCATGTCATCGCGAGGAAGAAGAAAGAGGGGAGAGACAGTGAACTGGTTAGTTCGGCCTAGATGTACGGAAAGAGGGGCAATAATGTCAAAGAAACAGCATGTTAGCGGTCAAACAGCCTTGACTGGACGGAAACGGCTCAGAGGGGCATTTCTATAAGGGCACATCACGGCAGAGTGGCATTTTTTAGCAGGCTTTGGAATTATGGGTTTATCTGATTAGGTGGTTCGAGTTAGGGAGAGAAATGCAAATGGCCCTTGTTTTTTGATTGTGGTGTCGTTCTCGGTTGTTCCTGTACAACAACATTCACTTGTGGTGGTCTTGCATGCATTGTTTCTTCATGTTCTTCGTCCTCCTAACTATCTTCTTCCTCTTCCTCGTGTTCTTCATCTGCTTCTTCATCAGACACTCCTTCTTCAGTTTCTTCATGTTCTTCGTCATGTTCACTCTCTTCTTCTTCCTCCTCCTCTTCTTCATCTGCTTCTTCATAAGCCATTTCTTCTTCAGTTGTGTCACCATCCTCTTCTGTGATTTCATCTTCTTCGTCTTCCTCATTTTTTGATCTTGTTCTTTTGGGGCAGGTTCTTGAATAGTGTCTCTTCCTCTTTTTGCAGATGCTGCAATGTCTCGGTTTCGTCCACTTCTTAGTGTTGTGAGTGGAATATTGTCGGGACCCCGATTCTAAGTCACACAGATCTAGCATGTAACACCTCATATCACTTTGCGGCCTCACGCATGGTATTCCCACGGGTGTCGCCTTACCATGGCCCGGGACCGTTTGCGCCTTTTGGCTCACGTATATGATAGTGTCGCTAGCATCCATATGACAGAGAACCCGAGCCGACATGACTAGTCGTGAACCCAAAGTGGCACTAAATTACGGGGACAGGCATACATGAATCAACTTCGAGCATGTCGGTCAGCAGCGTGCGAATCCGGGCTATAGCACTGGGCTAACAGGACTCCGGTGAACCGGGCTGTAGCAGGCTAGACAGGACTCCGGATGTCACCGCGTGACATTTCCCCGAAGGGATAGACACAGGAACAAAGTGAATCACATGCCGACCAGTCTAAGTGTTCCAAAGCAGTAGTGTTGGGCTAGCAGGACTCCGGGTAAACCGGGCTGTAGCGGACTACCATGGCTCGGTGGAAGCACTAGACTACATTTCCCCATAAGAGAGGCTACCAAGGATAGACAACTAGGTTGTCGGATCCCACACATAGCAATACACGTTACACGTACGCATAACATGCAAGTATGTGTTGTACAATATGGCATCACAACATAATGCAAACTCATATAGATAAAGGCCCAGAAGAGCCACATAGCATTAAATACAAACAGGGGTCACATGACCCATCATTCAGAGCATACAAGCAACGGAAGCATTACATGTCTGAGTACAGACAACTACAAAAGAAAAAGGCTGAGAAGCCTGACTATCTACAAGTCCCTCCCAAGGGTACAAGATCGTAACTGAGGTAACAAGCTACTCGTCGAAGTCCAAGCGGTACTATTACTGAGACAGATGTCTCACCTGCAAAACATAAATAAAGCAAACGTGAGTACAAAGGTACTCAGCAAGACTTACATCAGATCCTATCATACATGCATTTGTATCAAGAAGGTAATGTGGGGTTTAGTTGCAGCAAGCCAGCTTTGACTCAGTGGATATCATGTTCTATGACAACGAGAAACTTCTTTGAGGTGAGGCAGCGCACACGAGTCCACTAATCACCACATCAATACACTACTATGGATTCATCCTCGTCTCCTTATGAGAAGGCCATCCATAGCACTCACACTTGTCTTGAGCATTGTAGAGTATCCACTTTAAGTTTTCTATGTACCACGTAAGCATCCAAGAAGTCCATAACCGAGGACACGGCTATTCGAATAGATCATGATAACCCTGCAGGGGTGTACTTCTTCACACACGCTCTCACCACTTATCACCATGTACACGTCATGTATCTCGGCAACCTTCAAGCGGAAGCCTGGCGAGGGTGTCGGCCACGACCTGACTAACCACACAAGACTCTAGTCCATGTTTATCGCCTATTCGGGTTCCATCCGCAAGGAGATCCGGCCGGGGTTTCGCTCATGGCCCCAAACGATGTGTACAGGGTTCCCCAGCCCACCATCCGGGTGCCACTCGGTACACCGGGCCACGTGTGCCTAGTCTGTCCCAAGTCCACCCTGTCGGGTGCCACTCGGTAGAAAAATAGCACTACCTACAAACACCAGAAACTATTTGCAACTCCTGGACAGAGATCAAGGCGGTTAATAAGTCGAGAGAGCTTGGAGCGCCCGGAGCCCAATGTGTGGTAGTAGCTAGTCATTGGACAACTTACATAGAACTCAGTTCTTAAGGACGGTCCCAATGAGACAACCCACCATGTACTCCTACATGGCCTCTCACCGCTACCTTTACCAAATCATGTTCACACGCTTAACTCTCAGCACCGGAACATATCATAACACTCCAATTCATTCCCGATGAATCAGACCTGACATACTCTAAGTAATAGCAGGAAAAGCATGGTAGGAACACAACATGGCCCAATCAACTCCTACACATGCTAGTGGGTTTTAACTATTTACTGTGACAATGACAGGTCATGCAGAGGAATGGGTTCAACTACCGCAGCATAAAGTAGCAGTTGAATCGTTTTTATCCTAATGCAATAAATGAGAGCAGGAGCGAGAGAGTAGGATTGTATCGGAATGAACAAGGGGGTTTGCTTGCCTGGTAGATCAACAGGGGGGCACTACTCCTTTGACGGGTACTCTGGATCGGTCTCCGGAGCAGGACCTATCGAGAAGGAACGGTGTCGGCAATCAATATACAATCATATGCAACATTATGATGCATGAATATGGCATTAGTATGTGATGTGTTTGAGTTAATGCATCTAGCATTTATTTGGTTGAAGTCCATTTGAACCAAGGGTTCAAATACAACTCCAAATTAAGCTCTTAAGTATGCCATAAGAGTGTTTTCATATATACAGCATGTATAGGTTGGTTTGTCATGCATGAAAATGGTACAAATGGATAGATTGCATTTTTATGATAACTTTTCATATATAAATTATTTCAATCTAAGCTACGGTTGAATTTCTATGAATTTTTGAAGTTTATATCATTTTCTAGAATTTCCTAATTTATTTTAAATCCAGAAAACCATTACTGCGTCAGCATGACAGCAGCATTGCGACAGCAAGTCAAAGGCAGCTGACCAGGTCAAACCTGACGTGTGGGGTCCACACGTCAATGTCACAGGTTAAACAGGGCGGTTATTTCTAATTTAACTAAAAGATTAGGGCGCCAGGGCCCACTGCCAGTGTCAGGGGGTTAGTAAAATGGTGATTAGCCTTAAGCTAATCACCTGGCAGGTCGGGCCCGCATGTCAGGCCGGCAAGGTCATCGCCGGTGACCTCTGGATGCGGCGGTGTCCGCGATTCAGGCCACGGGGGCGGCGGCTAAGGGCACCGGGGCGTAGCCCGGGCTCTCGTGCATCCAGGGGCGGTGACGGGAGGACGCGGGGTGGCCGGAGCGGAGCTCGCAGCGGCGGCCGGAGCACGGGCTCGGGAGGAATCGAGCTACGGGGCACGGCAGGGGCTGCGGAGTGCCTCGACAGCCTCCTGGCGTTGCACTGAGCATGGTGGTGTGCTCGGTCGCGGCCCTAGGTGACAGTGGCCACGGTGGCGACATGAACGGCGGAGCCGAGCTCTCGGCCGCGACGGCAACGGTGTTAGCAGGAGGAAAGGAGCCATGAGAGAGGGGGGGATCGACTCAGAAGCTCACATCGGATCGAACGGAGGGGTTGGCGAGCTCAGGAACGCGCTAAGGTCGACGGTGCAGCGATGGGGATCCACGGCGGCCGGAGATGAAGACGACGGCGATGGAGGCACTCCAGGGCCTCCTGAGGCGCGTGGCTCGACGGAGAGGTAGGCGGGGACGTGGTGGAGCTTGTGGACTCGACGGAGGGGCGAGGGGGAGGCAGTGGCTGCGGCTACGGTGAACGGTGGCGACGGCAGTGCTCGGCCATTCACGCGAGAGAGCGAGGGAGAGGGAGAGAGAGCGAAAGAGAGGGAGGGATCGATCCAGACGGTAGCGGAGGTCAACCACGGCGTCGCGCTGGCGGGGGGAGGCAGGGAGGCAAGCTGGTGGCGTGGCGCCTATGCGCGCGGCGGCGAACGCGTGCCCCTGTCCTCCTGGCACGAGGAAGGGGACGACTGGCAGTGCCAGTCGGCTGGGTCGTCCTGCTGGGCCGCTGGGCCAGGCCGGCTGCACAGTGCCAGGCCGCAGGTAACCCAGGTAAGCTTTTCCCTTTTTGTTTCTTTTTTCTATTTTCTGTCATTTGTTTTGACTTAGTAATAATACTAAATCATTTTATTTAATTATGTCAAATTTTGCAGGGACCTAAGGGATTAATCCAAAGCCCCTCTCCAAAATTCAAAATTTTTGGACATATATTATATATATAGCAAATATATATCCAAAGCAAATAATTACTAGATTAATTCCAAATGCCCAAAATAAATACTTATGAGCTCCTGAAAATGTTGGTTTGATTTTTATCTCTGTCCAATATTTTCAGAGAGCAACATGAGCATTTTCTTGGACCCTTTTGGAGCAATTTTTTTACTTGGGTCATTTCCAGAAATGATTGTGAGGGTTTCAAAAATCCCCATTTCAAATTTCAATGAAATTTAAACATGATGCAAACATGAAGGCTAGCCTAGGTCAAACTAGAACTAGAGATGTGACAACTCGCCCCCACTCAAAAGAATCTCGTCCCGAGATTCAGGGGTTGGCGGAAAGAAAGCGGGGTACTCAAGTCGAAGACGATCTTCACGCTCGCAGGTAGCTTCTCTCTCGGAATGATGAGACCACTGAACCTTGAGAAACTTGATGTTATGACGTTGAGTGACACGCTCTGCTTGATCCAGAATGCGGACGGCGTACTCTCGATAAATGAGGTTATCTTGGAGATGAAGCGTTTCGTGGTCCACTCCGCGGATGGGATCCGAGAAGCAACGCCTGAGTTGAGAGACATGGAAGACATCATGAACTCGAGAAAGATGTGGGGGTAGTTCCAACTGGTAGGCAACCTCTCCTCATTTAGCGAGAATGAGAAAGGGACCAATGTAACGAGGAGCCAACTTGCCCTTGATACTGAATCGATGGGTACCCTTCAAAGGGTTAACCCGAAGGTAAGCTTTGTCGCCAACTTCATAAGCCACTTCCTTATGACTACGGTCATACTGGCTCTTTTGACGAGATTGGGCTGTTTTCAAATTCTCACGAATGATGCGAACTTGCTCTTCTGCCTCCGGGATCATATCCGGTCCAAAGAATTGTCTTTCACCGGTTTCTAACCAGTTCAAAGGTGTTCGACATCTTTGTCCATACGGAACCTCAAAAGGAGCTTTCTTGAGGCTGGATTGGTAGCTATTGTTATAAGAAAACTCGGCGAAGGGAAGACACTTCTCCCAATCCATACCGAATGAGATAACACAAGCTCTAAGCATGTCTTCGAGAATTTGGTTGACCCTTTCCACCTGACTACTTGATTGAGGGTGGAAAGCGGTACTAAAGGAAAGATGGGTGCCCATGGCAGTTTGGAAACTCCCCCAGAAATGAGAAGTGAAAAGACTACCACGGTCTGAATTGATCTCTAGTGGAACACCATGAAGTGACACTATTCAAGAAATATATAAGTCAGCAAGCTAACTAGCAGTGATACTCTCTCGAGCAGGTAGGAAGTGAGCCACTTTGGAAAGACGATCAATGACTACGAAGATAGCATTATTCCCTCTCTTGGTCCTGGGAAATCCGGTGATGAAGTCCATACCAGCTTTATCCCATTTCTACTCAGGAATAGCTAAAGGCTGAAGGGTGCCAGCAGGCCTTTGATGTTCTGCCTTAACGCGACGACAAACGTCACAGTTAGCAATGAACTCAGCGATTTCTCTTTTCATCCTAGTCCACCAGAACCTCTGGCGTAGGTCCTGATACATTTTAGTACTACCAGGATGAATCGTGGGAGGAGATTCATGCGCCTCCTTAAGGATTAATTGTCGAAGATGTTGATTCTTGGGAACCACCAAGCGACTCTCAAAGAAAACAACACCACGATCATCTATAGAGAAACTACCACCAACTCCCTTGTTAATGTTTCTCTTGATCCGGGAAATTCCCGTATCCTACTTCTGAGCAGAGATGATATGATCCACAAGAGTAGGTTTTGCCACCAAGGTAGAAAGGAATCCGTGAGGAGCAATGTGAAGGTTGAGCTTACATAATTCCTCATGGAGAAGTGGTTGGCCCTGTTGCAACATGAGATTGTTGCAACAGGACTTACGACTTAGTGCATCAGCCATGACATTTCCCTTGGCTGGGTGTAGGTAATCCCTAAGTCGTAATCTGAGATCAACTCCAACCAACGCCTTTGCCTAAGGTTCAAATCTAGTTGGGTGAAGATATACTTGAGACTCTGGTGATCGGTGTAAATCTCGCAACGCTTACCAAGAAGGTAGTGTCGCCAGGTCTTAAGTGCATAGACTACAACTGCAAGCTCTAGATCATGTGTAGGATAATTCTCCTCATGTGGATGCAACCGTCGAGATGCATAGGCAATCACATGGCGATCTTGCATAAGAATGCAACCTAGTCCCTGTCGTGAGGCGTCGTAGTAGATAAAAAAGTCTTTAGTGAAATCCGGTGGCACAAGTATGGGAGCAGAAGTCAGGCGTCTTTTCAGTTCCTGAAAACTGTACTCACACTGTGGGGACCACTCAAACTTTTTATCTTTCTTGAGAAGTTCCGTGAGAGGTTTGGCCACTTTGGAGAAGTTCTCAACAAAACGTCAACAGTAACTGGCTAGGCCAAGGAAACTCCTAACTTGCTTAACCGTTCAGGCAGAGTCCAATCAAGAAAGGCCTGAACTCTCTCAGGATTGACAGCAATGCCCTTACCAGAGATCACGTGGCCGAGATAGGTCACTTCTGGCAACCAAAATTCGCACTTGGAGAATTTGTCATAAAGGCGGTGTTCTCTGAGTTTTTCTAACACAAGTCTAAGATGTTCGGCATGCTCTTCCTCGTTCTTCGAGTAAATAAGAATATCATCGAGGTAAACCACGACGAACTTATCTAAGTACTCCATGAAAATCGAGTTCATCAAGCGAGAGAATGTAGCTGGAGCATTGGTTAGACCAAAGGACATGACGGTGTACTCGTACTGACCATAACGAGTGACAAAAGCCGTCTTAGGAATGTCCCCATTTCTAATCTTGATTTGGTGGTAGCCTAACCTCAAATCCATCTTTGAAAAGACCGAGGATCCAGCGAGCTGATCATACAGGTCGTTGATCCTGGGGAGCGGATACTTGTTCTTTATCGTGACCAAATTAAGAGGGACGATAATCTACAACCATCCGATCCGTACCATCCTTCTTCTTGACGAAGAGGACGGGGCAAGCCCGGGGAGAAGAACTAGGACGGAAGAAACCCTTTTGCAAGGATTCATCGAGTTGTTTCTTAAGCTCAGCTAGTTCTAAGGGTGCCATCTTGTAAGGTCTCCTAGAGATTGGAGCGATTCCTGGGATAAGATCTATGACAAACTCTACATCTCTGGCAGGTGGAATACCTGGCAGTTCCTCTGGAAAGACATCCGGAAAGTCACGGACTACCGGGATATCTTCAAGGTCTGGAAGAGGGTTGGCATTAAGAGAATAGAGTTGACGCTTTGCAACTCTAGTGGAGACGGTGACTATCTTGCCAGAAGGGTGTGTAAGCTGAACAGACCTGGTGAAACAATCAATCTTGGCATGATGAGCTGTCATCCAGTCCATACCCAAGATGATGTTAATATCTGAAGACTTTAGGGCTACAAGTGAAGCAAGCAATACAAGTCTGTCAACAAGGATTTCATTACCATGGCTTATTCTGGTAGTTTGCCATCTAGACCCTAGAGTTTGGATTTCAAGTGGAGTTGGCATATCACAAAATGACATGTCGTGCAAACGAGCATAGCCTTCAGAGATGAAGGAGTGAGATGCTCCGGTATCGAACAGAACCGAAGCTGGATGACAGTTGACAAGGAGTGTACCAAGAACGACATCTGGATCATCATGAGCGTCTTTAGCTGAGACATGATGCACACATCCACGTTCAGGGGGAGCTGACTTGACACTAATCATCTTGCGTGATGGCTTACCGCGGCCAACAGACTTCTCAGACGGGGGTGGAGCATAATTGGTTTGAGAGCAGTCACATACATAGTGTCCTGGCTCTGCGCATGTGAAACAAGTCCCTGAAGTAGGACATGGACCCGCTTTGACAAGCGGTCTACCAATAGGCCTGGGTGGAGCATGTAACTGAACTGGGTGAGGCGCCACATAAGAGGGCCTCGGTGAATAACCGGGTGGAAGAGCGGAGTTCGGAACCCAAATCTAGTGCTTCTGCGAAGTAGAACCGGAGGAAGAACCCAAATCCCAGGTGTGCTTACGAGACTCCTCGTAAGTGAGTTGAGCTGTCTCTGCATTAATGGCCTTGTTCACAAGAGCCTGGAATGTATTGCAATGATGCAAGTGGAGATCACGACGCAACTTGGGGTTGAGACCCTTCTGGAACCTAGCCTGCTTCTTGGCGTCTGTGGACACCTCTTCTGTAGCATAGCGGGAACTCTTCTCTCTTGCGGTCAATGAGAGCCTGAGGAATGTGATGCTTGCGAAAAGCCTCAGTGAAATCTCTCCAGGTGGTTATCTGGCCAGCTGGAAGCATAGCTTCATAGTTCTGCCACCAAATACTAGCAGGACCTTCTAGGTGATAAGCAGCATAGGTGACCTTGTCACTTTCAGCTACGTTCACAGAACGCAGCTTGTGAGTGATACTACGAAGCCATTCATCTGCATCGAGTGGTTCAATGGAATGATGGAAGGTAGGTGGTTTCAGACCAATGAAATCATAGATGGTCGCTGACTCTTTGTGCTGATGGGAGGTGTTCTCCTCAATACGTGCTAACAAGCGGTTAGACTCTCGCTTGTTCTTCTCCATCTCTAACATGAACTCTGCCAACGAAGGCTGGTCGGGGGGATCCTCATCCCTACCATCTCCGTGGTTCCGGTTACAAGCAACAGAACTTCAGTTAACTGACGACATCCTAAAGAACCAACCAAGGAAACAAAGGATGGATTCAGCATCATCATAAGGATGTAGAATATAGTACGAGGAAAATACTATCTCTTGAACTCCTAGGACAATTCCGGCAGCATAACGGCAGTAAAATGCTCGAAATGAGACATTCTGTAAAAGAAGGGGTAGCATCATACTCAACATCATCACTCAAGGTTCTGAGATATTACTAAACAGACTACACCGGAAGTACTCGAAAACTGGAATATGACTCTGATCAACCAATTCTAAGGGACTACGGAGTAGTAACACGTGATCCTGATAGACGGAAGAGAAAGCCTAGTTCCTTAAACCCGTAGGAAAGATAGGATGACTCAGATCAGAAGGCATGAGGTATCAGGAGTAAAAGAGCCTTACGTTCCCTTCCACAATCAATTCCCCTATACCAGTAAAAAGCTTCAGGTATGACGCTCCCACCCACCCTCTCCACCCACGGCCTAGGTTTTCCGGCGATCTACAATTCTAGCCTGTGAATTGTGGATCCTCTCCGCTCATCTTCTCCGGCGGGCTTCGATCTACACAGCTATACCCATCTCCTATGGGTTCCTCTAGTGGATCAACCTTGGGTTTGGATTTCTCGCCGGGCTCCATCTTTGCGGACAAGGTTTTCATTTCTTGTGGGAGATCTGTCCATCCTTCGGACGACACGAGCCATTTCATTATGGTTGCGTCCTTTAGCCGACATGTTTTTCGTATTAATGAGGATTCTGTGGCGGCTGCATTGGAATCGTCAATTGGTGGATCGGCCATTGATTTGTCGGTCCAACTCATCAAGGGCAAGGTATTTTCATTTATTGTCTCCTGCAAGCAAGTTGGCCTTTGTATTCTCAACTTGAGGTCATATACATGCCCGCATTTCAAATGTTATTTTCACCTTTGGGGAAATGGTGGTCCAAATTGGAGACGTGAGTTAGTCATCTGGAGAAAGGAATGCGACGCTGAGTGGATTCTGGTTAGTCCATCTAAAAAGCGTGCAACTTTGGGTTTGATTGCTATGCATAAACCCCCATCAAAGTCTTCTTTTAGATCGGGTTCTTCGGCAAGGAAGAAACTTTCCTTTGCCACGTTTCAACAGTACCCTGCTGGTAAGGGCTATAGATACCCAGCTGATCAGTTCCTTGTTGACGCAATTACTGAGGCTGGCTATGAAGTCAACCCTTCCGAGAAGGTGATCTTGCCATCACCACCGGCGAGCAATCTTTAGTGGACGGTGGTGACGCCACCCATCTCTTTTGGAATGATCAACGTCCCTGCCAAGAATACTGCCGTCATTTCTAGAACAACTCCAACTGGCTTCCGTAATCTGTTGCATGACACGCAAGATGTTGTGTCATCTGTTTGCGTTGCACCGGAACCTCAGGCCCATCATGGATCTTCGGCCCAACATGGTGGTCCGCCTCCCTGCACGCCTTCTATGGCCCAAGTTGCGGCCCAACCATCAGAGCTGCTTTTGGATAAGGTGAATTCTTTGCCTGGAAATTATTCTCAACTGATTATGGACTCTGCTGGGGATTCCGCCAGGGTTAATAATCTTATCGATGATATTGTGTTCAACGTTTGGAAGTGCCAGAACTGTTTATCCATGTTGCACCACACCAATTCGTGCACCAACCAGGTCAGATGCCGTCAATGCTTTCGATCAGGCCACAGAGCCAAGGGAAGCTCCGGCTCTGCGCCTTCCCCAACTTACAGGTGGGTCCCATGAACCAATTCGGTTTCTCCGGAATGGTCAGCGGAGATATACTCGCCCGCCGCCTCAGTTTCCACCCTGGGGTCTGTGCCCAGTCCTATCTCGCCTGCCACCCCAACGCTCCCACCATTGCCTGCAGAGCCACCGCCCACCACGCCTCTGCCACCTACCTCTATGCCGCCGCCCACCGCATTGCCAGCCCCACCGTCGTCGCCGCCCAGATTGCCACCATCCTCCAAGACTCTCTCCACGACACCAGAGCTTGCCCAGGATTCAGAAATGGCCACCTTTGCGCTCGACCACACGCCGTTCGTCCCGCATGGTTTTGAGATCATCGACGGCGGCCCGCGGCGACTCCCGCGCACTTTCTACTCTCCGGCTATGGCTCCTGATCAACAGCATGAAGACTACGCCATTGCCATTGTGGAGCCAGCCCCTCTGCCTGAGGAAACCCTCATCTTCAGAAACATGGTCAGTAATTTTGTTGTTCACAATCTTGGGCGCGCTGTTCTTGATGCTCAGCCGTGGATTCAAGGAGTAGGGCTCTTTTGTTTCAATAGCCCATTTGCTAGGCAAGCTCTTGTAGATCATCCTCCATTTGATCTTGGCAACGATAGATTTGTTCGATTTGTGCCGCATGATGAGGGTATAAACTACAAAGCTATCCAAGGTTTTAGAAGGGGCTGGGTCATGATTGTTGGAATTCCTCTGGATTATAGGCGCACGCAGTTTATTTCAGATGCTATCAGTACTTTTGGTCGTTTCCATCACTGGCACCAGGATGATCCCCTGCTTGTTCGTACTCTAGCATATGTATCTTTTCCTGCAACCACATTAGTGCCTCGGGATGTTGTGTATCGGGAGTTTGCTGACTTTGGTGGATCCCGCATTTCTTGGTCTGCTCCGATATACATCTTCTCTACAGACTTTGTTGATATTCTGCCACCGGATGAGGACCCTATGCCCATTGATGGCAACCCGCATCCTCTCCCTGGACACCTTCAGTTTCATAACCATAACTGGGTTATGCCTGAGTTTCCTGAAATTGGCTGGGATGAGCTACCTCCGCCAGAGCATGACCATGAGCCGCATCACCAGGATGCCCCACATGATGAGCCACACAACGTTCAGCAGGAGATGGTGGATGAAAATCAAGTTGTTGTGGAGCAGTCGCAGGAATCCATGGTCCTGCAAGTTTCAAATGATTCAGTCAATAACATGCCAGTGGATGATTTTGTCATTGTTCAGCAACCTGGGGCTCCTTTGCAGCCTCCCCTGCATATTGGACAGGTGCTCACAGTCTTTGGGCATGTCTTGCCTCCGGACATGTTGTGGCAGTGCTCGTTTCAGAAGATGATGCCCTCGCTCTGCTTTTCTGAAATCCCAAAGCTCATGTTCATGTCTGGATTTGGGTCTCTTCTGCTCTCTAGCAAGTCTTGGGATGTTTCCTTTAATGGATATGATCTAAGATTTGTTCTGCCACCTGTGCCTGCCTCTTCAAGTGTCAGTACTCGCCTGCTTTCTCCAACAAAAAGGCCAGTTGCTCGGGCCCTCTATTTTGATGATATTTCTGAACCTGTAACTGAGTCTTTTGAGTTCACTGCTGAACCTACTAGGCTATGACGTAGGATCTATGCCTTTCACATACCTAGGGCTACCGATGGGCACTTCTAGACCCACGATCTATGATTTGCTGCCACTTATGGATCGTATTGAGCGAAGGCTGTCTGCTTCCTCGTGTTTGCTAAATCAAGGCAGTCGGCTGCAACTGCTACAGTCAGTACTTTGTTCAATGCCAATCTACTTCCTGTGCACATTATCTCTCCCTAAGGGCATCTTGCAACAGATTGAGAGAATCATGCGTCAATGTCTGTGGAGAGGCAACACGGATAATCCTCGACAATCCTTAGCTGCTTGGGATCGGGTCTGTAGACCTAAGAAGTGTGGTGGTTTGGGTGTGCTAAATTTGGGTCTCCAAAATGAAGCCTTGTTACTCAAGCATCTTTTCAAGTTTTTTAATAGAATGGACGTGCCTTGGGTCACATTAATTTGGGAGACTTATTATGCTGCTTCGCCGCCACAGGTTACACAGAGTTGTGGCTCTTTTTGGTGGAGGGGTGTCATGAGATTGTACACCAACTTCTGCAAGTTAGCTGTCCCACAAGTGCATGCTGGCAACACCGTGGTATTCTGGCTTGATCGATGGCAGCTGGGAAATAATGTGGTCCTTTTGTGCGAGCAATTCCCTAGGCTCCATTCTTTTGTCATTAATGACACAATCACTGTCAGAGAGTTTTTGGAGCTTCCAGAGATCTCGGAGCACTTTCATCTGCCTCTATCGCAAGAGGCATATACTGAACTAACTCAGCTCCAAGACTTGCTCACTTTAGTCAACTTGAATGAGGAGGGTAAGGACATATGGAAGTGGCCTTCCAAATCTGGGGAGTTCAAATCAAAGATATATTATGAGTCTTGCTTCTCACATTTGGTGGTCGATCCCATCTTCAAATGGATTTGGAAGTGTGCCTGCACGCTAAAGTTTAAAGTGTTTGGATGGCTTCTTTTAATGGACCATTTAAACACTAGGGATATGATGCAACGGAGGAACTGGATCATCCAGGATGATACGTGTGTTCTTTGCCTCTCTGCTACACATGAGGATCGTGCACACCTTTTCTTTGCCTGCAACTTCAGCCAGAGGGTTTGGAATTACCTTGGGATTTCTTGGAATGCTCAACGCAACCAGAATACATATGACATGGCTCTTGCTGCTAGGAGGGACTTTGGTTATCCTTTCTTCACTGAGGTGGTTTTTACTGCTACTTGGAACATCTGGATTCAAAGGAATGGGAAAATCTTTAGAAATGAGAGACCTACCTTCATTTCTTGGAGGAGGAACTTCATACATGATATTTCCTTATTACCTCATAGAATCAAATGTAAATATAGGGATAGTCTAGTTTCCTGGATAGCCTCTCTCTCATTGATCTCTTGTAAGTATTACTTTCTTTGCTTCTAGTTTCTCTGTAATTATGTAGACCTTTTTTTATCTAATAAAACACTGTGAGGCTGTTGCCTTGCAGTACATAGTCAAAAAAATTCAATTCCCCTATATAGCTAAAGAATTTCTAGACCCAACTTCGACCAGGATGGCTTGGTAATCCTACAGGCAGTCAGGCTCTGATACCAAAGCTGTCGGGACCCCGATTCTAAGTCACATAGATCTAGCATGTAACACCTCATATCACTTTGCGGCCTCACGCACGGTATTCCCACGGGTGTCGCCTTACCATGGCCCGGGACCGTTTGCGCCTTTTGGCTCACGTATATGATAGTGTCGCTAGCATCCATATGACAGAGAACCCGGGCCGACATGACTAGTCGTGAACCCAAAGTGGCACTAAATTACGGGGACAGGCATACATGAATCAACTTCGAGCATGTCGGTCAGCAGCGTGCGAATCCGGGCTATAGCACTGGGCTAACAGGACTCCGGTGAACCGGGCTGTAGCAGGCTAGACAGGACTCCGGATGTCATCGCGTGACATTTCCCCGAAGGGACAGACACAGGAACGAAGTGAATCACATGCCGACCAGTCTAAGTGTTCCAGAGTAGTAGTGCTGGGCTAGCGGGACTCCGGGTAAACCGGGCTGTAGCGGACTACCATGGCTCGGTGGAAGCACTAGACTACATTTCCCCATAAGAGAGGCTACCAAGGATAGACAACTAGGTTGTCGGATCCCACACATAGCAATACACGTTACACGTACGCATAACATGCAAGTATGTGTTGTACAATATGGCATCACAACATAATGCAAACTCATATAGATAAAGGCCCAGAAGAGCCACATAGCATTAAATACAAACAGGGGTCACATGACCCATCATTCAGAGCATACAAGCAACGGAAGCATTACATGTCTGAGTACAGACAACTACAAAAGAAAAAGGCTGAGAAGCCTGACTATCTACAAGTCCCTCCCAAGGGTACAAGATCGTAACTGAGGTAACAAGCTACTCGTCGAAGTCCAAGCGGTACTATTACTGAGACAGATGTCTCACCTGCAAAACATAAATAAAGCAAACGTGAGTGGGTGCCACTCGGTACACCGGGCCACGTGTGCCTAGTCTGTCCCAAGTCCACCCTGTCGGGTGCCACTCGGTAGAAAAATAGCACTACCTACAAACACCAGAAACTATTTGCAACTCCTGGACAGAGATCAAGGCGGTTAATAAGTCGAGAGAGCTTGGAGCGTTGGAGCCCAATGTGTGGTAGTATCTAGTCATTGGACAACTTACACGGAACTCAGTTCTTAAGGACGGTCCCAATGAGACAACCCAGCATGTACTCCTACATGGCCTCTCACCACTACCTTTACCAAATCGTGTTCACACGCTTAACTCTCAGCACCGGAACATATCATAACACTCCAATTCATTCCCGATGAATCAGACCTGACATACTCTAAGCAATAGCAGGCAAAGCTTGGTAGGAACACAACATGGCTCAATCAACTCCTACACATGCTAGTGGGTTTTAACTATTTACTGTGGCAATGACAGGTCATGCAGAGGAATGGGTTCAACTACCGCAGCATAAAGTAGCAGTTGAATCGTTATTGTCCTAATGCAATAAATGAGAGCAGGAGCGAGAGAGTAGGATTGTATCGGAATGAACAAGGGGGTTTGCTTGCCTGGTAGATCAACAGGGGGGCACTACTCCTTTGACGGGTACTCTGGATCGGTCTCCGGAGCAGGACCTATCGAGAAGGAACGGTGTTGGCAATCAATATACAATCATATGCAACATTATGATGCATGAATATGGCATTAGTATGTGATGTGTTTGAGTTAATGCATCTAGCATTTATTTGGTTGAAGTCCATTTGAACCAAGGGTTCAAAT
Organism: Triticum urartu; assembly: GCF_003073215.2. Classification (NCBI taxonomy): domain Eukaryota; kingdom Viridiplantae; phylum Streptophyta; class Magnoliopsida; order Poales; family Poaceae; genus Triticum; species Triticum urartu. The sequence continues at coordinate 258,033,119 of NC_053025.1, forward strand.
ACAACTCCAAATTAAGCTCTTAATTATGCCATAAAAGTGTTTTCATATATAGCATGTATAGGTTGGTTTGTCATGCATGAAAATGGTACAAATGGATAGATTGCATTTTTCTAATAATTTTTCATATATAAATTATTTCAATCTGAGCTACGGTTGAATTTCTATGAATTTTGAAGTTTATATCATTTTCTGGAATTTCCTGATTTATTTTAAATCCAGAAAACCATTACTGCGTCAGTATGACAGCAGCATTGCGTCAGCAAGTCAAAGGCAGCTGACCAGGTCAAACCTGACGTGTGGGGTCCACACGTCAGTGTCACAGGTTAAACAGAGGGGTTATTTCTAATTTAACTAAAAGATTAGGGCGCCAGGGCCCACTGTCAGTGTCAGGGGGTTAGTAAAATGGTGATTAGCCTTAAGCTAATCACCTGGCAGGTCGGGCCCGCACGTCAGGCCGGGAGGTCGTCGCCGACGACCGCTAGACACGGCGATGTCCGCGATTCAGGCCACGGGGGCGGCGGCTAAGGGCACTGGGGCGTAGCCCGGCCTCTCGCGCATCCAGGGGCAGCGACGGGAGGACGCGGGGTGGCCGAAGCTAAGCTTGCAGCGGCGGCCGGAGCATGGGTTCGGGCGGAATCGAGCTACGGGGCACGACAGGGGCTGCGGAGTGCCTCGATGGCCTCCTGGCGTTGCACTGAGCACGGTGGTGTGCTCGGTCGCGGCCCTAGGTGACAGTGGCCACGGCGGCGACATGAACGGCGGAGCCAAGCTCTCGGCCGCGGCGGCAACGGTGTTAGCGGGAGGAAAGGAGCCTTGAGAGAGGGGGGATCGACTCAGAAGCTCACATCGGATCGAACGGAGGGGTTGGCGAGCTCGGGAACGCGCTGAGGTCGACGGTGCAGCGATGGGGATCCACGGCGGCCGGAGATGAAGACGACGGCGATGGAGGCACTCCAGGGCCTCCCGAGGCGCGTGGCTCAACGGAGAGGTAGGCGGGCACGTGGCGGAGCTTGTGGACTCGACGGAGGGGCAAGGGGGAGACGGTGGCTGCGGCTACGGTGAACGGTGGCGACGGCAGTGCTCGGCCGTTCGCGCGAGAGAGCGAGGGAGAGGGAGAGAGAGCGAAAGAGAGGGAGGGATTGATCGAGATGGCAGCGGAGGTCAACCACGGCGTCGCGCAGGCGGGGAGAGGTAGGGAGGCAAGCTGGTAGCGTGGCGCCCATGCGCGCGGCGGCGAGCGCGTGCCCCTGTCCTCCTGGCGCGAGGAAGGGGACGACTGGCAGTGCCAGTCGGCTGGGTCGTCCTGCTGGGCCATTGGGCCAGGCCGGCTGCACAGCGCCAGGCCGCAGGTAACCCAGGTAAGCTTTTCCCTTTTTGTTTCTTTTTTCTATCTTCTGTCATTTGTTTTGACTCAGTAATAATACTAAATCATTTTATTTAATTTTGTCAAATTTTGCAGGGACCTAAGGGATTAATCCAAAGCCCCTCGCCAAAATTCAGAATTTTTGGACATATATTATATATATAGCAAATATATATATCCAAAGCAAATAATTACTGGATTAATTCCAAATGCCCAAAATAAATACTTATGAGCTCCTGAAAATGTTGGTTTGATTTTTATCTCTGTCCAATATTTTCAGAGGGCAACATGAGCATTTTCTTGGACCCTTTTGGAGCAATTTTTTTACTTGGGTCATTTCCAGAAATGATTGTGAGGGTTTCACAAATCCCCATTTCAAATTTCAATGAAATTTAAACATGATGCAAACATGAAGGCTAGCCTAGGTCAACCTGAACTAGGGATGTGACAAATATCTGTTTGGTTGTGCATCGCCATGTCCATTGTTTTCTTGTTCATGCCTTTTTGTACATGTCCTAGAATTGTGGCCGCTGATTTCATTACATGTCTTGCACCCAATTCCCAGTTGGTGACCATCACTATCCAGCTCAGGCTGTGGCTTACTGTTTTTGTCATCATTTTTCTCCTTGCATGCAACCTTTTTCTAGGTTGCGTCGCTCCCTTTCTTCCTTCCTCTTGTGTTTGAAACAGGAGGTGGAAGAATTGTTTCTTTTTTATTACACCAGTTGTGCTGTGTTTGGTATTTTCTACTTGCTCAGTATTATTGTCATGCTGGGATTTCTCTGCTTGCTTTATTTTTGCTTCTTCTTCTTCTTCTTCCTCTTCTTCTTCGTTGAGCATATCAACTTCCTCGATCAGTGCCCTCATACCAGACAATGCTCTGTGGCACCTAGCATTGAACCTTGTCGCTCTGTTTGCAAGGTCCATTGATGTTTCTATCAGCAATCTTCTACGGCAAAAATGTGAGCTTCCATCTGGTGCTGTTTGTTCATAGTCTCTTCTGTCAAATGTTGCATTTGATCTTGTGTTCCAAGTGTATATTTTCATGATGTAAACCTCACGAATCTTGAGTACTCTCAGGTGAGAAAGCATGCATCACACATGGATGCAAAAGAGCCCTGCAGACAACACATGTTTTCTTTGTTTTGTAAGTGAACTGCATGAAATTAATAGACATATTTTTTTTGTTATTTGTTCATTTTAAGGAAGTGAACTTCACTTGGTTTTGTGAATTACTCATGCATGTGGACTTTTAAAGTTCAGTAAGTGAGGTTTCATGCATAACTATCAAAAATTAGTATTTTATTGGCTAGCGAGTCGCACCTGTGTGTGTCAAGAGTTTGCACTCACATTCGTGGACACCATTCTCTGCATCGCTGACCACTTGGAAATTATGCCTTGCCCAGTCAAATGCATCTGATCTGTTGTAGCGGTGTACGAGGTACTTTGTCTGGTTCTCAGGGCACCGTTATGCTCTGAATGCAGTGCTACGGTAGAGTGTTTCTCTAAAATCTGCAAAAACTGCCCTTGTATACACTTTTGATAGCTGAACTTCGAACCCAAACTGGGATGTTGTCTTTACCTCTGACTGCATAATCAGAAAATGCAGCGTTACGAAACAGAGAAATGAAAATTTTGTTTGTTTTTGTAGTTATATTTAGTAGTTTTTGATGGACATTTTGTTTATCTCATTTGCTACTATCTCTGGATGTTCAACAGCCTTCTTGGTCTAAATGTAATTGTCCACCTACTGAGCAAACAGATCAAGATCATGCTTCTCTTTGACGAAGTTTTTCTTCAATATGCGGTTCATGCTCTCGCTTCCCTGCGTGGAAGTCATCCGAGCATAGAAAGTTTCCTTGTAGTAAGCCGAGAACCACTCGTGCATGTCATCCCACAGCCAATTCATCACGTCGTCGTTTTGCAAGTTGTATTTCTGCATGAGGTCCTTCCATGCCTGTTCAAATTCTGATGGCATTAGGGGGTGGTTCAGCACTGCATTGAGGTCATCCTTGAGTTTCTCATGCGCCTTATAGAGTAAGGCGAGGTGGTCTTTGTACTTCTTCATGATATGCCACCGACAAAACTTATGTAATGCATCTCGGAGAGTAGTTTTTAATGCTGCCTTCATCGAAGAACATTGGTCTGAGAAGGCACAAATAGTGTTTTTTATTAAGTTGCTTGTGTGTAAGAGAGACCGAAGAAATAGAAGTGTACTAAACAAACGTAAGTATACATGTGTTGTTCCTTTTGTACCTGTCAGCATGCAGATTGGCAGATTGTTGTTCATACAACTCAGGAATGTTTTGAAAACCCACTCGAACGATGGTATTGTTTCATCTCGCATGAGGGTGATAGCAAATACGGTGCTCTATAGATGATGGTTCACTCCCATGATGACTCCCAACGGCATGTGGAATTTGTCAGTTTTATATGTCGTGTCAAATGTAACGCAGTCTCCAAAATCTTCATACGATCATTTGCAACTTGCGCTGACCCAAAAGACGTTTCTTACATGGTTATCTAGATCAACATCAGAATCATAGAAGAACTCTGGATTTATCTTCTGCATCTTCTAGAAGAAATCTAGAAGTTTCTTGACGTCATCTTGGGACTCTTCTCTGGCAAACTTCGGTTTCCTGCATTTCAAATGCAATGCAAACTCATCTCATCAAACAGGAAATCATTACCGACAAAATGCTCAAGTGATATGCTCTATGACGTGCTTACTTGTTTACTCAGTCGCGGCTAGTATGTCCCATGTACTGCACACCACCGGACATACGCGACAGTGTTGACATCATCTGTGCATGTGTGTGGTTGTCCAGTTGCATGTCTTTCACCAACTGGTGAATCAAATGATCGTCTTTTTGTGCAAAAGCATCCCAGGTCTTTTCCAGCATCTTGTGATTGTGGTTGAGTTCAACCATTTCTATCACAAATTTTCCATCCTTCCTCTTTTTGACTCTAATTTTTGCCTTGCAGCCAATCCTTTCTGATGTCTTCTTACGTTTCTGGTCATAATCTAACACGGTTTGCTTGTTCGTCCCTTCTCTTGAGCAGACAATCTAGGCATGTCTCTTGTGTTTTGCCCTCTTGTGTATGCCAAACCCTGCATATCTTGCATAGGTGTTGTAAAAGTCCCATGCTTTGTCGTACGTGGTGAACTTCATTCTAGTGGCAGGTTTGAGGTTCAGCGGCACGTTTTTATCCTGCATCAAGTGCAATGCTCTATGAGACAAAGTGTTATGTTCTATTTAAATACAAGGAGTGCATACGAGTTTAATAATGTATCACAATGTTCCTAAGTTTTCAGAAGAATCGACTGTATTAGATGTTAGGTGAAACCTCACAAGAAATATTAGTGTGCACTGCAATGTTATCTGAATGGACTGCAATTATTCTTATTGTTCAGGACATAAACTTACATCTGTGTAGTGTCGTTCATACGATGGTGTTCGCAGCTCGCCGGGTTGTATTCGACATGGCGGGGTTATAGAAGATTTGTGTAGTTGAGGATCTCGCGGTGGCCATAGTGAGGAGGATTTGTAAATGCAGCAGGTCTACTTAGAGCTCTATTTTTTGGTGCAGCTGGTGGACGCTGAGCTCTATTTTGTGGTGCGGCAGGTGCACGAGGTGGTAATCCAGTGTCGTGGCGATGTCTCACTGGATTGGTTTAAAAAAATTGGAGCGGTGGCACATCATCATAATCATCATCTACTGCAACATCATGCTCAACTGCATCATCATTGTCTGTTCGAACATGTTGTCCAAATGTACTGAACTCGTGCTTGTACTCTAGGTTGAGAACTGTTATTGGTTCATCTTCATCTTCATCGTCGTCATCTTCATCATCTTGTCGGTGAGTGCCCTCCTAGATGAAGGTGACATCGTCGTCATCTTCGACTACCTCTTCTCCCTGGAAAAAATCTTCTTCTGAAGAGTATTGCACCCTTTTTGTTGTCGTGAAGAATCCTCAAGGAATCTCAAGGGTAACCCATCCAGTGTCTCTTTCAGAAGAAGCTTTACTCTTCTGAAAGTTCTTATTCCCTAGGTTGTCAATTATGCGAGGCAGTTTGTATCTGTTGAACGTCATTTCCTACACAAAATGGCCGACCTGCATTGTCAGGTAAAATGAACTGAACCATACGAACTGCAATGTGTTTCAAAGGGTACTGTGAACTATTGCATGATGACTGCATCACCCCCGCATGGAGAACTAAAGTAACCGCACTGCATTGTTGTCCATAGTGAACCAATACAACCATACTACAAAACTGAGCAAGCGTACTACATAACCGAGCAAGTGCACTGCATTGTTTTCCACTATGAACTGAAGTAACCGCACTGTGTTATTTTTGGAGGCGTACTGGACTCCGTGTACTACTTTGTCTGGAATATGTAAACTGAGATAATTGAGGAAGTGTACTACTTACCTCGTGTTGCAGTGATTTCTTGCGTTTGCAAGAGGAAGTTCCCTTCTCCTTCGTCTGCACCACTTTTGCATTCACCTCTGCAGTCCACTTGCCCTTCAGTAGTTCATGAGCGGTCTGGACGTTGCTCAAGGTGAGCGGAGACGGAGGATTTGCTCTGAAGGTCGTTGCAGACTTAATCCAAGAAGCTACCATGGATGAAGGAACCTTGCGCACAGTCCTCCTTGCTTGAATTGGTTTGATATCGAGGCAGCACCAATCGACATCTGATGAAGTACAGGTAATTGAAGCCCTGGAGGATATCGGTGGCAGCGCTACCGAGCTGCTGCCATGGAAGAAGGCCGATATGCGAGCGGTGGAGGCGTTGCTCGGTTGCTGCCGTAGAAGAAGGCCGAGAGGCGATGGGCGGCGACGGTGCTTGGCTGCTGCCCCGGAAGAAGCTCGGGAGGGGAGGGGAGGGGCGGCGATGGTGCGGGCCGCCGCCGTTGAAGAAGGCCGGGAAGGGAGGGGCGGCGATGCTCCCAGGCAGCCGCTACGGGAGAATGCGGGGAGGGGAGGGGCGGCATCGCTCCCAGGCCACTGCCGCGGAACAAGCCGGGAGGGGAGGGGCCGTGGCGCTCCTAGGCCGCTACCGCGGTAGAAGGCAGGGAGGGGAGGGGCGGCGGCGCTCCCAGGCCGCTGCCGCGGTAGAAGGCGGGGAGGGGAGGGGCAGCGGCGATTGGGTGGGGGTGTGTAGAATAAGGTCGGTGTTATTAGAATAAGACTCTGAAGGGGTGTTATCATAATAGACCTACCCTATATATATTCATTTTAAAATACTTTCAACAAGTATACATATCCCTGCCATATGGATATGATTATCCAACACATATACATACCAAATGAAAAGTCCATATGCAACATATATATAGCCAACATATCCAACAATTAAGCCAGCATATCCAACAACAAGCATACAATGGTTTCATCCATATATACATATATAGGTAGCAAGTTTCACATTGTTCATCCTACAAAATCAGAACAAAAAGGAAGGACAAGGAGAAGAGTAGACTCCATCAAGCAAGCTTCTGTGATCTAACGCAAATCTGCAAATTGGGAAAGAAGAAAGTTAGAAGAAGAAGAAGAAGACTACAAGACGAAGACTAGAAGAAGAAGAAGAAGAAGAAGAAGAAGAAGAACAAGAACAAGAACAAGAACAAGAAGAAGGAGGGGGAGAAGAAGAAGAAGAAGAAGAAGAAGAAGAAAGAAGAAGAATTTTTCTTCTCTTTCTTTTTCTCCTCTTCTTTATGTTCTTCTTCTTCTTCTAACTAAGGTAACCTAGGTAATCATGTCATTTTTTAGCTAACTAAGCATATTAAGTCATTTTGGAGGAAAAAATATGCTAAGTGTAGGTCATTTTAGAGCTAACCTGGTAAATAGGTCATTTTGGAGCTAAGTAAGGTAATTATGTCATTTCCGAGGAAAATAAGCTAAGTATATGTCATGTTGGAGGTAACCAAGATTATTATGCCATTTTGACCTAAGTATGCTAAGTATGTCATAAATGAACTAAATAAGCTAAGTATAGGTCATTATTGAGCTAACCTAGGTAGTCATGCCATTTTTGAGCTAACTAAGCATATTAATTCATTTTCGACGAAAAATGGTAAGTGTAGGTCATTTTATAGCTATCCAAGTTAAAATCGGTCATTTTGGAGCTAAGTAATGTTATTATGTCATTTTCAAGGAAAATAAGCGAATTATATGGCAGTTTGGAGCTGAACCAAGGTTATTATGCCATTTTTTACCTAAGTAAGCTAATTATGTAATAAATGAAGTAGCTAAGCAAAGTATAGGTCATTATTGAGCTATCCTAGGTAGTTATGCCATTTTTTAGCTAACTAAGCATATTAAGTCATTTTGCAGGAAAAAATGCTAAGTACAGGTCATTTTATAGCTATCCTAGGTAAAATAGGTCATTTTTGGACCTAAGTAAGGTTATTATGTCATTTTCGAGGAAAATAAGCTAATTATAGGTCAATTTGGAGCTAAATAGGTCATTTCTTAAGCTACATATGCATTTGTTAAGCAAAACACTTGGGAAAACTTACCATCATCACAGAGGTGAAGGACCGGTCACGCCAGTGGCAGACGGAGAAGGATCGGTCGGTGCTTGTCGGGAGGCATGCTGCACCAAAGATCATTTGCAATGTCTCATTAGAATGATGCAACTCAAATGTGAATACTAGTAACTAATGAAAATTCAAATGAAACTCATCGTGGTCGCCGGAGCAATCTAGGGCATCGGTGGAGGGGTCTGACCATTGGTCTACCACACAGACTGCACATTTGGTTTTCACAAGTCAGTCATATTAGTTAGTAATGAAACGAACATTACGTGCATGTTTTGGCTAATATGCGTGAGAAACTTACCACAAGGAGCTCCTATAGGGCCCAGTGAGACGCGTCGTTCTGGTTCCTCTCCTCCAACAGACTAGCAGTCCTCTCCTCCATGTCCCTCTCCTTCTCCGCCGCCTGCCTGTTTGCCTCCGCCAGAAGCTCATGGGCCCTAGCCTCGATGGCGAGCTCCATTGCCGTGGACGAGGCCATATATTAGGATCGGAGCTGGTCTGGCACTTCTTGATCTCTGGGAGAGTGCTAGGACAACGTATCAGTCCATCCTCAATGGCTATCGAGCCATGGGACCTCCCGCCACCACATATCATCACTAGCTCTGGATCAAAAGGAGTCTGGCTCGAGTTAAAGTCCTCCTCTTTCCTCGCCTTCCCCTTGGATCTGTACTTCACAAGCTTGTGGTGGGGGGATATGTTGGTGAAGCTCTTTGGATGATCGAGGTCACACTCAGAGAATGCCTTGGCCATCTTGTACGGGGTAGTCTAGGCCATGGCATAGAGGTTGAACACCCCTAGCACCTCCTTGTTGTGTCGTGCCTAAAAGAGAGGAACAAAATATTAGTTAAGGGCTCAAGCTAGCATGAAGAATGAAATTGCATGAATAATGAAGCAAACCACATACCCAGTTATCCCCGTACTCAAACAGGTTGGAACTCCCTTGATGGTGTGGCACACCAAGCATTTGTGCACGCTTATCCTTGCCCTTGTTGTGCACAGCTAGCCATTGGGGAGAGCACCACTCATCCACCAATGCCTCCCAATAGTCCATCCTATCCGCACACCATATCGGGGGCACCTAAGTTAGTCAACAGAAATTTCAACGCTACGCCTACTAACTAAATCAACAAAACTAAGTACAGGGCCTTAAGAATAGGTAATTACCTTCATGTACTTCTCCTTACTGAGAAACTTGTCGTGGCACTTCGTCTTGGACCTCTTAATACCAGTCGAGGCGTAGTAGTCTCGAACAGCCTGCACCCGAGCCTCGTGTCATAAGTTCTGAAGTAGGCGCTTGCAATCGGCTTTGACAACCATAGTCACGGCCTCCTCCTGTTCCTTAAGACGCGTGTAGAAGGTATTCAATCAACCAAGACAACACTGATTAATACAATTAGTAGGTACTGTTGATTTTTAATTCTGTTAAGGAGAAATTACCCAAAACGTCCAGATCACAATGTCGGCCACCGTCTCGCACAAGACACCGTCGACCCACTCCTCCAGCGGGGCCAGGGCAGCCATGTACAGCTCCCAGCTCATTGCTAGATGTGGAACCTGACCCTCACCGGGCAACGTGACCCACCTCGGGAAGTTCTGCCGGGAAAGCACACCAAGGACCTGGTTGGGCCTGCGGACACGACGGGCGTGTTTCCAACCCCTAAAGTATGACAAGGCCAACACATTAGATATTAATTTTAAGAAACGTGAAGGCAAAAGGTTAAAAAAGAGTAAATGCACTTACTTCTCCCCATTAGGCGCAATCAACCACCTCAGCTCGTGGGTCGTCGGCACTGGCAGGAGCTTGTACCACCATGCTGGTAGACCTTGCCCCCCTCAACCAGCTCGCCCTCGCTATAGCTATCATCAGAAAAGTTGCCCTCGCTATGGCCACTAGCCTACGGAGTCTTGTGGGACGAAGACTGTGTGACCGGAGTCTCGTGGGGTGAAGGCTAGGCGACTCGATGCTCGTGGACCGGAGTCTGAGACGGGTCCACCTCAGGCAGAGCTCTCCTGTGGTCGGGTGAATTATCTGGGGGTGGCAGCAAGGAAGGCGTAGCAACCTACCTACCTCCCCCGCCGCCACGTCCACCTCTAGCACCCCTCTTTGTCCTCCCCTGACATCTCCCAGCCAAAGAAGAAGTGCCTGCTGGTGGTGTCTACATACTGTCTAGCAGCGCTCTCCGGAGGTGCTAGGGTGGAATGGAAGCACCCATCCCAGCACGCGCTGAGGAAGGAGGCTCAGAGCACTCTCGACCCGCGCCCACCATCTGTCAACAGCACTCTCGACCCGCGCCCACCATCTGTCAACACCTGGAATGACAAAGAGTAAACGAAATTAGTACAACATAAAAATGAATACCTGACATGAATAATATGTTAATAATTTAAGTGTATCATCATAATGAACATAATAAAAAATTGAATACCTAATAACATGAACTAATTAATAATATATATGTATGTACATAATAATAATTGAATACCTAACATTACTAATATTACTCTTCATCCTCTATATATGCTCCGGGATCAATAAATGCATCATCATCATCACTATCAGTAATGACATGCTCTTCATCATCATCAACAAATGCATCAACATGTGGAAGGCCTCCTTTACGTAATCGGTCAAGCATTGACAGGTGTCAGCGTCCTGGGAACGGGGGTAGCCAGACTTGCCTGCCTGCGGCCCACGACGTGGCTCCGTCAACGGCTCGGTACGGCCCAGCTTCAGCATCAACAACCCAAGACCCTCGCGAGGGGCCAAGACTCGCGAGGCAGACGGGACCAAACCTCTCTAGTGGGTGGCCTCACCAGGCTGGCTCCAGAGGAGCGGAGATATCTATGCAAGATGCACCTCCTGGCATTCATATGACGTGAGTCGTGACGACCAAGTCCAGGTGGGCGCCAGCGGGCGTAGTGTACCAGTTTCCTCTTTGGTGCTAAGGAGGCAAGCACAGGCGCGGGGTCCCGAGGAATCAAGCAAAGGTTTCCAGATCGGTGCAACAAGACCAAGACCGCCAGGATGGCAGGACGGAGGTCATCGCGGAGCCCACCGCGGTGTCACCACCAGAGGCTTTTGTAGGCGAAGATCACTTTTGTGAGGATAAATTGTACTAGTTGTCTGCCTTCGAATTTGGCTGTTGTGGTATCCTTTCCCACCTATATTTGGGAAGAGGACCAAGGCCACTGTAAATAGGACTTAGCCACCACCATAGAGGGGAGGATCGATTCCACCCTGACCAGTCCACCAGCTCATCGAGCTCAAGAACACCTCAGCTCCTGAGGATGTTCTACCACTGTACTAGTTCATCCTCAGCCCCTGGAGGGAATCCACCACAAAGCTTGAGTAGGGTGTTACACTGCAAGGTGGTCCAAACTAGGATAAACTGTCATGTCTCTTGTTCATTGGGTTTGTTGAGCCAGGCCTCGGAATCGGTGAGAGGGCAGACTGGGTGGACGATATCTTCACACGCACCCCAGAGTTCGAACCTCTCAAGGGTCTGCGGAACCCAGAATCTGACATTTGGCGCGCCAGGTAGGGGTGCGTCAGAGCTTCTCTTCTTCCAGTTGGCCCGCCATTGCACCGCAGCTCCGATGGCCTATGATCTAAGAGCTCATGCCGAGCACTAGGCTGCTTGGCCCATTCGGGCGGAGCCGTCCACCCAAGAAGACCTCCAGTCCACGCTCAAGGCAGCCCGCACACCGCCCAACACCACCAAATGCTGGCAGTGCGGGCCAGCACCATCCGCACTCGTACCACAGCATACGCGCGCGATGACGCAATCTTTGGGCTATGCCGTGGCAACAACACCACACTCGTCGGGAGCAAGCAAACATGTGAGCTGCAATCATTGTAGCACGACAGCTGCTGCGTTGTAGGTTGGCGGAGGGTGGCCGCGACGCCCTGTTGGAGTGGGTCGCCGAGCTGCTTGACGCCATGTGCAGGGGTGCGGCACCCTTCTGCACCCTGCCCATGCTGCAAGTCGTGGCAGGGGCGCGCGCCAGACCTCGATGAGCCCGCGCACCTCCCCAGAGCGCCTGGGGGACCCGACAACGTCAACATGGCCCACGACGCCGCTCATCCTACCACAATTGTGCCACCTCCAAGCGAGGTGAGCTCTGGTGGCCCCCTCTAGGGACGCAACGGGATGTCACCCCCTGGACATCAGGACCAGGCACCAGGCCTAGTGGCCCACGGCACGGGGCACCCAGGCGATGGCCCTGGCACAGCAACCCCAGAAGCCTACGTGCCCCGCATGATGGACCTGGAGTACATGTCAGGGGAAGGCCTCGGCTCGTTCCCCGAGCCAAGCAGGGCAGAAGGGACGCAAGAGGCTAAGGCTTTCCACGAGGCCCCAGGATGCTTCGCCGAACCCTTCAATGACAATAATCATTGGGTACAACCAGTATCTCAGGAGCATGCTAACTCTAACAATGGGCTGTAGGTGAACCAGGCAACAGCGGCGGCCAGAGACCCCAGGGCAGTGACTCCACCCCTAGCGGGAGAGGCGCACTGGGGGCTGCACAGGGGGACCGGAGCCAAGGCCTCCCCGTGCCTCATGGAACAGGGTGCCGCACAGAGGTAGGTCCTCTGCTAGAGAAGGCGCTGGCGAGTCCTTCCCCCCGGCAGAGGGCCCATGGTCGCCAAGGGCGCCGCCAGCGTCCCCTTTGCCTCTTGGTATCGTCCTAGTTTCCCTACGCCCCAACGGTGGTCAAGGGCGGCAAAGGGCAGGGCCCTCGTCTGGCGATATGAAGCAAGGCTCACGCCTGTGAAGGTCTTCGCTCGTGACACTCTCACGTAATAATGAGTGGGGTTGTACATGCCCCGGAGTTTCCTGAGTGCCGCCCTCGGGCCTCATGGGGGCTCTCACCCACGTCCAAGTGGAAGCACCATGCTCTGTGCTGGCCGTCGACACTGTCCCCCAATGACTATGCTCACACCCAGTGAAAGTACTTAGCTCCATGCTGGTGAGAAGACAAGAAGACTAGCTAGGTGCCAGACATGGCTATTTGCTTTTGTCCCTTCTTTTGTAACCCGATTCACCGCCTTCTTGATTGAGATTCTAAGTTCTCTTTGTGTTATCAAAAACGGGGGGGGTCTTTCTCAATTGGTGTTGATTTCTTGCCTTCTGGTTGGCTGTTTTCTGAGGGGCTTGCACCCCCCCCCCCCCGCGCGCGCGAGCAGGGGCTGGGTGTGGTATGGCGCGCCAAGCACGCTCTGGTTGGCCCGGCCAACGGCAAGGCCCCCCCAGACCAAGGATGCAATCACCACAGGATCACCACGCGCATACCCATCCGTAGTCTGACATTCGTTCATCGCGAGGCTCTCTTGGGCGAGCCAGCAGGCCCCTTGGGAGGTCAAAAACCTAGCAGGCCCCGAAGAGCTCGCCTCAGAAGGAAGGCACGTCTGCAACCTCAAGACCAGCTCAAGGCCTACTAGCATCAAGATAAGTCTCAGCAACAACCCTGCTCAGGAGCTCACAAGCTCACGATAGCACATTTCAAGTCCTACTTGAAAAGACATATTATAGATTTATACATTACAAGGGGACCCCCTGCAAAATGCTCTCACACCCTGTGGGGCCGTGTTTGAGTTTTTGCGTGCAGGTCAAAATGAAGGAACGTAGGTCTAACTAGACGTGCTACCTCCAGTACCGTCCTTGTTGCCTTCATCTGTACTACTTGCGCTGCCACTGATGTCGTCCTCATCGTCGTCGTCCACGCCATCTTCATTTGCCACGATTACCGCCGCATCGTCCTCAGGGGCAAACTTTTTGACCAGAGAATCCACATGATCGTCCTCCCAGTACGACAGGTTTTCCCGGATAACCCTGGGCACGGGGGCTATGGTGGCGTCAAAATCAAAGTGGGGGGCGAGGTTCTGAAGGTGATTGAAGACACATGAGAATGCGTGACCAAGGAGGCTTCGGCTCCTCTCCTCGACGAGCTCGCGAGCCCTCGCAGCCCCGTCCTCCAGGAGCGTCACGACCTCGGTGAAGAAGCGAAGGTGGCTGGCGTAATCTTCCACGCGAGGATGAGGGGCGCTCTCCTCACAGATGGTGCTTAGGGCTCGGTTGGCCCTCACCCTGAGGACCTGAATCATAGGAGCATGCTCACGTTGCAGCGTCTGCCAATGACACGCCTCGTCCGCATCCTGCTTTGTGAGGGACGCGGCACCATCAATCTACTGCTGGAGCGAGAGCAAGTCGGCACATGAGGAGGCCAAGTCGGCCAGGGCCAAAGCTTCAGCCGCCTTGGCGGCCCTCTTGCACTGCTTTGCCTCGTTCAATTTTTTCTTAAGGGTGGTGGTCCTGCCCTCAACTTCGGCCTCCAAGAGCTCCAGCTTCTGGTTGTACTCATCGACAGGATCCGCATGAACCTTTGCCACCCTCCAGTCGACCTCGTCCTGGACCTTTGCTTCTCGCGCAGTGACGACGTCCTCAGCCATGGCCACCTGGCGCTCCCTCACCTCCATCCGCTCAAGCTCCAGGATGTGCTCCAAGGCCTCCAACGCCTGTGCCTCCTCGCATTTCAGGATCTCCTTCTCCTCGTAAGGTGCTCCCCTCATGGACACCAAGACGACCCTGCGCGCCTTGATCCGCTGCTCAAGGGTAGTGTTCAAGGCCTGGAGCTCCTGTTCGCGCTCCTCGGTGGCCTCACGACGATGGTCGGCCTCCCTGGCCTCCTCCAAGGCCCGGGCGCTAGCCTCGCGTGAGGTCGCAAGGGACACCATGGCCTTTGCTTTGTCACGCTCATGCTGGAGATACCCAAGGTTGATGGCGACCTTCAACTGGTGCCACTCGTGAGCAAGGCGATGGTCCTCCATCTCAAGGCGAGCGTCAACATCTACAAGTTCTTCCCCGAGCTGGATCAGCACACCCATTGCCTCCCGGAAGATCTCGCAGCCTACGGCACCGCTCCCGCTCGCAAGCCCCAGCACATGGCCAAATCCGTCCTCCGTGCCGAGGATTGTTGGGGAAGCTAGAGGTGGCCTACCTACCCCAGGTGGGGGGGAGGAGGCTGCTGCCTTCCTCGCCACCTTGGGGGCTTCCACGAAGGTGCTGGGTGGCGTGGCCTTGCCGCTCGAAAGTGAAGCTAGTGCAGGGGCTACCCAACCACCAATGATGACCAATTAAGTAGCCCTTGGCACGCCTTCTGCACCACAAGCCAGAGCATGAAGGAGGGACGCCAGGAAAGTAGGGTCAAGACCCCCCATCGACGCGTTCGCCTCTTGGGCAGTCCCCGTGCCTCGAGCGGTGGACGAACGTGGGGGGCTCGAGACCAGAAGCAAACTAAGGACTGGTGAAGGCACTGTCTCGGGAAGCCTCGCCGCTGCAGCCGAAGGGACCCTTAAGAGCCATCGTTAAGAAAGGATGCAGCACACAAGAAATCGCGAATATAAGGTACTCACTCGTCCGTGGCTATGTACTTCCTCTCCTTCAGCAGTCGATAGGCATCACCACTGCAGCTTGGACCCCCTTCCTCTTGTGGAGTGCTTCGAAGTTTAGGCAAAGCTTGCAGAAGCCGAGGGGTTCGACCATCAGTGTCTGTTGTATTGGGCGGGGCTCCTGAGGTGGCGACCTCGGGAGCGTTGGGCTGCGGCAGCTCTCCAGCCTCAACCTTAGGACTGCTTGTCTGAGCTTCGGGGGCGGCGACCTCGAGAGCTCCGGATCGCGTCGGCTCTCCGGCCGCCCCCTTAGAATGGGTCACCTGAGCCTCGGGAGCCACCACCTCAGGAGCGCTAGGCTGCGTCGCCTCTTCAGTAGCCGCCCCGGTGGCCCTTGGCAGTGCTCGGCCCCCTCCATCCACCTCTCGGTCACACACCACGGGGGCGGCAAGTAGACGAACCACCAGGATCGGGTTCTTGTGGGGCCCTTACAGGCCAGCTGGGCGCCGCCCCCACTCATCAAAGAGGGGCATCTGCCTCATGAACTCCTCCTTATCCGAGCAACAGTGCAGGAGGCAGCCCTCCACTGGAAGCGTGGTCGGTGCCGGATCACCCGTCAGGAGCTCAAGCACCATGCGCAGCGTCTCGGGAGGAAGCGCAGACACATGGAGCATCATGGGGTCCCTGCTGCTAGACAAGGCCCACATTGGGCGTGAATGATGATGATGCAGAGCAATGCGGCACTGGACGAACTCCCTCACCACCATGGGCGCCGTCACCCCAAGATTCCTCAGCCTAGCCAGCCGACACCAGACATGAGCAAGCCTATGGTCGACAAGCTTCATGTGCCCCTAGTCAGAGCTGGGTACGGCAGGCACCCGTGGAAGAGTGAGCCAGGAGTTGAGCAAGCCAACATCCACGAACACCCACCGCTTCCGGAATCCACTTATAGCTGGCAAGAGCTACAAATTGATGCCCGAGCCGGCTGTCGCCGCCACAGCCTGGAAGGCCACGCACCCCGAGCGCTGGCTGGCGTCAACCAGGTGAAGTAAGAAGAAATGGTGAGACAAAGCCAAGGAAGGGGTGATGCCCACCATGGCCTCACAAACAAAGGCAAAGACGGCAAGGAGAATGATGGATTGAGGATCCAGATGCAGTGCGTGGACTTGGTAATGTGTGAGTATGGCATTGAAGAAATCAGAGAAACGGGGGATCAGGCTAGCCAAGAGAGCGTGAAGATGAAGGGGGATCTCGGTGGCTGCCATGTCGACCATGGTTCGGGAGGCGGGCCAAGCCACCATCGCTTTCCACTCATTGGAATTGCCGGTGAGCGTCAGACAGATCTTGTCCAGCCCTTCTTGATTGACCATCGTGGACCGCTCGAGGGCGTGCTCGAAGGCTGGTGGAGGTTCGACTAAAGCGCCAGCTTTCCTCTTCTTCTTCAACCGCGGCGCCATAGCAGCGGGGGAGGACCAGCGCCGGTGTCGGATCCGGGAAGGAAGCCACTGTTTTTTAGGAAGACTATGGAGCCAAGGCAGAGCATGACAAGCAATGAAGGCAGGGCTGCATTAGCTGATGGCGGCCAACGAGCTGGGTGAATATCAAGGCTGCGTGGGGAAGTGGGGGCGCCCGTGTCCCATCGATCGCCATGCGTCAACCAAGGCCGCAGGCGGTTAGGGCCCGCGGCGCTCTGCACTTGCCCTGTGGCTTCGCCTCGAAGCCAAGTTTGAGCGTGCCGTGGGCCCGGGGGCTACTGTCGGCGTCCTAGGAACGGGGGTACCCAGACTTGCCTGCCTGCGGCCCACGGCGTGGCTCCGTTAACGGACCGGTACGACCCATCTTCAGCATCAACAACCCAAGACCCTCGCAAGGGGCCAAGCCTCGCGAGGCGGACGACACCAAGACCTCCCTGGGGGGCGGCCTCACCAGGCTGGCTCCCAAGGAGTGAAGATATCTATACAAGATGCACCTCGCGAGGTTCATATGACGTGAGCCGTGATGACCAAGGCCAAGCGGGCGCCAGCGGGCGTAGTGTACCAGTTTCCTCTTTGATGCTAAAGAGGCAAACGCAGGCACGGGGTCCCGAGGAATCAAGCAAAGATTTCCATATCAGTGCAACAAGACCAAGACCGCCAGGAAGGGAGGACGGAGGTCATCGCAGAGCCCACCGCGGTGTTACCACCAGAGGCTTTTGTAGGCGAAGACAACTTTTGTCGGGATAACTTGTACTAGTTGTCTCCCTTTGAATTTGGCTGTTGTGGGATCCCTTCCCGCCTATATTTGGGAAGAGGACCAAGGCCACTACAAATAGGACTTAGCCACCACCATAAAGGGGAGGATCGTTTCCACCCTGACCAGTCCACCAGCTCATCGAGCTCAAGAACACCTCACCTCCTGTGGCTGTTCTACCACTGTACTAGTTCATCCTCAGCTGCTCGAGGCAATCCACCACAAAGCTGGAGTAGGGTGTTACACCGCAAGGTGGCCCGAACCAGGACAAAATGATGTGTCTCTTGTTCGTTGGGTTCGTCGAGCTAGGCCTTGGAATTGGTGAGCGAGCAAACTGGGGAGGACGAGATCTTTGCACACACCCAGAGTTTGAACCTCTCAAGTGTCTACAGAAACCAAAATCCGACAACAGGTCATCCGCTGCAGTAACCTCTTCTTGTTCCGGCTCAGGGGTGAAGTCGGATTCACTATCGCTATCTACTTCAATGTTCTGGGGTGAAGTAGAGCGGTTCTTCAATCGTTTTTTGGGAAGACATGTTTCTTGGAAGAATTCTTATTACATATGTGTCTGGGTCAATGTGAGGTTCATAATCCTCTTCATTGGGTGGAAGTGGTCCAACACATGGCGGCACTTCATAAACGACATCCCAACCATTGAGATCCTTGATCCGATGTGTGCACCATTATCAGATTCCCATCTGCATCTATTTGGGTTCTTTTGCCCGTTTTGTCCCATGTCATCTGTTTGGCTGTCTCTTCGACCATGAAAAGATGTTGAAGTCTTGGTACGATTGGCATATACCATTGAACATTAACTACGATTTTGTTCTACGTCTTCTCACCCATTCCATTGTCTACCACAACATACCTGGATGTCTTGCAAATGGGACAATAGTTCAAGTCTGCATACTGAAGCCTAAATAAGGCACATCCTTTCTCACAGGCATGTATCTTCTTATAGGGCATCTTAAGAGCACGGAAGATTTTGTCTCACTGGTACAGGTTTCTAGGTAGTACATGGCCTTTGGGTAGAAAACGTCCAAATATTGTCATCATCACATCATAGTTTTCTTTGCACAAGTTGAATTGAGGCTTCATAGCCATTATTTGTGAGATGGCATTCAGCTGACAAAGCTTAGTGTGCTCGTGTAGAGGACGTTTTGAAGACTCCAACATTTCATTGAAGGCCTTTGCAGATTCCTCCATCTGATCGTTCGAGTCTTGAGCATCATTAAAGTTTTGCACCATGTCTTCAATCCCAGTACCATGCTCGTCGGTGCGATGACGAACAACCTCGGATCTGCCATGTTGGCCAGACTCACCATGAAATGTCTAGACCGTATAACTAGGCGTAAAACCAAACTTTTATAGGTGTTTACTCATTTCAAGCTCGGTCCTCCTATGATAGTTGTCGCACCGGACACAGGGGCACTAGTTTTTTCTCTGGCCACTTGCAAATGCGGCTCTCACAAACCCCTTGGTTTTTGTTAACCATTCATCGGTTTTGTCTTCCTAACTAGTGTGACCGGTGTACATCCACGCATGATCACTCATATTGCCTAGCTACTGGACACGTAAGAAATATATACATATTCAGGAAACCATATCCATCAGTTAATGGAGTTTGTCAGTCTTATTACGTCCATGCAACCTAGACACTAATAGGTAAACATAGGTCCTAATCCCACTCGAGTATGCGTAGATTGGGTTTGTTTTCCCATGCTCTACTTCGAATTCGACGCAAAATTTTGGCAGCACCTCCCCGCTGTTCTCTAGATACATGTCTCGGCAATAAGCAGAGAGGATTTGTACCAGGAGAACAACAGGGAGGCACTGATGAAATTCTGCATCAGATCCGGAGCAGAGCATATGGGAAAACGAACCCAATCTACACATATTCGGGCTGTCCATGGATTACGTAGGACAATTCAAAAGAATCACGGTTATAAACATGCAAATGCATGCAAAGTTATAGATGTAACCCTTTCGAACGGGAGACGCATAGTGGTCACACACACTGATCATTGAAGACACCTATAGCTAGCAAGTTTCAATGGCACGAAGACCGGAACAGAGCAAATGAAGGGGGAAGGAGGAGATGTTATTTGTGCTCACCCACAAACACAGGGGCGGAGCTCGTCGAACAAATGAGGAGCTCGTCGAATACCAGACCCTTGCAGCAACGAAACAACTACGCAATTAAAACCACCAGATCAACACAAATATGATGTTTTTTATAACAAAATCGAAAAATATATGACCTAACTCATACTTCACAAATATATGACCCCGTCGGCCTCTAGAAGGCCGAAGAGCACCCTTTCGGTTAACTGGAGGCCGGAGAGGTGTCGGGGGTCGGGGTGTCGTGTCGGGGTCGGGGTGTTGTGCCGGGGTCGGGGTGCCGTGTCGTGGTCGGGGTGTCGTGTCGAGGTCGGGGTGTCGGGGTGTCGTGTCAGGGTCAGCGTGCCGGGTGTTGTGTCAGGGTCGGGGTGTTGTGCCCGGGTCAGGGGTTTAGGGTGTTAGGGTTGGGATGGCCAATCCTCGACCCCTAGACCCCTAGGCGAACCTCTATCCTCGACCCCTCGACCATCGACCCCTTTGCCCCTTGACCCTCGACCCCTCGACACCTCGATCCTTGACCCCTCAAGCCTCGACTCCTTTTCCCCTCGATACTCGACCCCTCGACCCCTCGACGACCATTGACCCACATCGACTCTCTTTTTCTACTTTTCATACTTCTTTTTTCATCTTATTCTTCCACTTCTTTTTTTTCATCTTCTTCTTTCTTCTTCTTCTTCTTCTTCCCCTCCTTTTTCCTCTTCTTCTACTTATTGTTCTTTTTTTCAAGGTTCTTCTTCTTCTTCCTTTTTTCCTTTTTCCTCTTCTTCTACTTATACTTATTTTTTTTCAACTTTCACCTTCTTCTAATTATCTAAACCTAAACCTACCACTAACCTAAACATACCAATAACCTAATTAACCTATCAATAACCTAAACCTAAACAACAAAGAACAGTAGAAAAAACAAAAAAGAAGCTCACCTTGGCTCCGACGGTGGTGGAGGAGGGCCGATGGAGGATGTTCATAGGGAGGGTGGAGGATGGCCGTAGGGAGGACGACCGCGGGAAGGGTGGCGGCGACGGGCCTGGCTCCGGCAGCAGGGCGGGTGCAGGGGCCGCAGTAGGGCCGCTGTGGTCTGGCTCTGGTGTAGGATCGAAAGTATGTCTAGAGGGGGGATTAGACAACTTGACCAAATAAAAATCTAGCCTTTTCCCAATTTTAAGTCTTGGCAGATTTTAGCAACTTAACACAAGTCAAGCAAACAACCTACACATGCAATTCTAAGAGTATAGAAGCGGAATGTAAATCATTGCATATGAAGGGAAAGAGGAGGAGTTTGGAGGGAGAAAACGCAATGTAGACATGGAGATTTTTGGCATGGTTTCGATAGGTGGTGTTATCGTACATCAATGTTGATGGAGACTTCATCCCACGAAGGGTAACGGTTGCGCGAGTCCACGGAGGGCTCTGATACGTCTCCAGCGTATCTATAATTTTTGATTGCTCCATGCTAATATATTATCTATTTTGGATGTTAATGGGCTTTATTTTACACTTTTATATCATTTTTGGGACTAACCTATTAACCGGAGGCCGAGCCCAAATTGCTGTTTTTTGCCTATTTTAGTGTTTCGCAGAAAAGGAATATCAAACGAAGTCCAAACGGAATGAAACCTTCGGGAACGTGATTTTCTCAACAAACGTGATCCAGGAGACTTGGAGTGGGCGCCAAGAAACAACCGAGGAAGCCACGTGGCAGGGGGGGCGCGCTTACCCCCCTAGGTGTGCCCTCCACCCTCGTGGGCCCCTTGTTGCTCCACCGACCTACTTCTTCCTCCTATATATCCACGTACCCCCCAAACATCCAGGAGCACCGCGAAAACGTAATTCCACCACCGCAAGCTTCTGTACCCAAGAGATCCCATCTTGGGGCCTTTTTCGGAGCTCCACCGGAGGGGGCATTGATCACGGAGGGCCTCTACATCAACTCCATGGCCTCTCCAGTGATGTGTGAGTAGTTTACTTCAGACCTACGGGTCCATAGTTATTATCTAGATGGCATCTTCTCTCTCTTTGGATCTCAATACAAAGTTCTCCTTGATCTTCTTGGAGATCTATTCGATGTAATCTTCTTTTGCGGTGTGTTTGTCGAGATCCGATGAATTGTGGGTTTATGAGCAAGTTTATCTATGTACAATATTTGAATCTCCTTTGAATTCTTTTATGTATGATTTGTTTATCTTTGCAAGTCTCTTCTAATTATCAGTTTGGTTTGGCCTACTAGATTGATCTTTCTTGCAATGGGAGAAGTGCTTAGCTTTGGGTTCAATCTTGCGATGTCCTTTCCCAATGACAGCAGGGGCAGCAAGGCACATATTGAATTATTTCCATTGAGGATAAAAAGATGGGGTTTATATCATATTGCATGAGTTTATCCCTCTACATCATGTCATCTTACTTAAGGCATTACTCTGTTCTTATGAACTTAATACTCTAGATGCATGCTGGATAGCGGTCGATGTTTGGAGTAATAGTAGTAAATGCAGAATCGTTTCGGTCTACTTCTCCAGGGAGTGATGCCTATGTACATGATCATACCTAGATATTCTCGTAACTATGCTCAATTCTATCAATTGCTCGACAGTAATTCGTTTACCCACTGTACTACGTATGCTCTTGAGAGAAGCCACTAGTGCAACCTATGGCCCCGGATCTATCTTCCATTATTAATCATTCAACACTTAGTTATTTCTATTGCCGTTTATTTTAATTTGCATCTTTATTTCTCTTTATCATAAAAATACCAAAAATATTATCTTATCATATCTATCAGATCTCACTCTCATAGGTGGCCGTGAAGGGATTGACAACCCCTTTGTCGCGTTGGTTGTGAGGTTCTTATTTGTTTGTGTAGGTGTGCGGGACTCGAGCGTGATCTCCTACTGGATTGTTACCTTGGTTCTCAAAAACTGAGGGAAATACTTACGCTACTTTATTGCATCACCCTTTCTTCTTCAAGGGAAAACCAATGCAGTGCTCAAGAGGTAGCAAGAAGGAATACTATGAGAAGTGCATTCCAGTAGCATGCACCTAGGAGTGCATTGAATATAAAAACTTTCATATAAGTGCATTGAATACTATGAGAAGTTTGATACTTGATAATTTTTTTGAGATATGAAGATGGTGATATTAGAGTCATGCTAGTTGAGTGGTTGTGAATTTGAGAAATACTTATGTTGAAGTTTGTGATTCCAGTAGCATGCACGTATGGTGAACCGTTATGTGATGAAGTCAGAGCATGATTTATTTATTTATTGTCTTCCTTATGAGTGGCGGTTGGGGACGTGCGATGGTCTTTTCTTACCAATCTATCCACCTAGGAGCATGCGCATAATACTTTGTTTCGATAACTAATAGATTTTTGCAATAAGTATGTGAGTTCTTTATGACTAATGTTGGGTCCATGGATTATATACACTCTCACCCTTCCACCATTGCTAGCCTCTCTAGTATCAAGCAACTTTCACCGATACCATAAACCCACCATATACCTTCCTCAAAACAACCACAATACCTACCTATTATGGCATTTCCATAGCCATTCCGAGATATATTGCCATGCAACTTTCCACCATTCTGTTATTATGACACGCTTCATCATTGTCATATTGCTTGCATGATCATGTAGTTGACATCATATTTGTGGCAAAGCTGTCGGCGTTCTGGGAACGGGGGTCCCCAGACTTGCCTGCCTGCGGCCTGCGGCGTGGCTCAAAGGGGGGCCCAGCACGGCCCATCTTCATCAACATAGACCCAAGACCCTCGCGAGGGGCCAAGCCTCGCGGGGCGGACGACACGGAGCTTCTTCGGGAACGGCCTCACCAGGCTGGCTCGCGAGGAGGCGGAGAGATCAAGGCGGGGTACCTCACGAGGTGCCCGTGACGCAAGCCATGACAACCAAGGGCGCCAGGCGGGCGCCAACCCGCACAGTGTCCTCCTTTCCCCTTTGGTGCAAAGCGGGCAAGTGCAGCCGCAGAGTACCGAGGCATCAGGCAAAGGTTGCCGTTTCAGTGCAACAAGACCAAGACCAGGAGGACCGCAAGATGGAGGTCATCATGGAGCCCAAGACGGCGTCACCACCAGAGCTTTGTGCAGGCGAGCACCAACTTTAGTCAGGATATGTGTACTAGATGTTCCCCTTCAAAATGGCCAATTGTTGGCGCCCTTCCCGCTCAATATTTGGGAAGAGGCCCAGGGCCATTGCCTATAAATAGGACCAGCCACCCACAAGGATCAAGGTTTGGGTTCGAGGTAAAAGGAAGGTTAGAGACAGAGATCGAGGATCAAGGATCGGATCAAAATTAGAGAGAGAGAAGGGTGACTGAACTCCTCCTAGCAGTTCGTCCCCCCCCAGCAAAGAGCAAACCCTCGCGAGGCTGCTCTTCCTTGTATTGTTCATCATCAGCCCAAGAGGCAATCCACCACACAACACACTGGAGTAGGGTATTACACCACAACGGTGGCCCGAACCAGTATAAACCCTGCGTCTCTTGTGTCGTTCTTTCCATAGCTCAGATCTCATCGAGGCGGAGGGGTGCAGGTAGGTAGAAGGCAAAATCTCAGCGCGCACCCCAGTGTTCGAACCTCAAGGGTCTGCCGGAACCCGAAATCCGACATTTGGCGTGCCAGGTAGGGGTGCACCGGAGTTTTCCCTTCCGCCACCGCCACGACCTGCCTCGTGATGAGTAGCGCGTCGCCCGCTCCGGCCGCCGGCGCCAGCACGGGGGCCAGGGGGCTCCAAGCCCTGGCCACAGCCCTGCAACGGGTACGGCGGCCAGGCAAGTTCAAGCCAACGACGCCGCCGCGCTAAGGCGGCGCAACTGATCCGCTGGCCTTCTTGCTGGCGTACGAGGAGGCCAACCTCGAAGCTGGAGGTGATGATAGGGCCATGGCCAACTGGCTCCCCATGGCCCTCACCGGCGCTCCACGCGCATGGCTGCTCCACCTGCCGGCAGCCTCCATGGCCTCTTGGGAAGAGCCCCGCGGCCTCTTCCCCGCTCATCACGCTACACCAACACCCCCGGTCGTCGCGGCCCTCCTGGGAGGCTCACAGGCGCCGCCTACAAGTCACCACGTCAAGCCGTTCATCCGCCGAGTCAGCACCGCTTCCACGCGGCAGGGGGCTCTCCCGGACCGGGCGGCGCCCAAGGCCGGCCTGACCTTCAGCTCGGAGGACCACCCCTCCAACTCGGCCTGCTCGGGTGCGCTCCCCATGCTGTGCACCCCCACCATCTGCCAGGTAGCCGTCACCAGAACTCTCATCGATGGCGGTGCGGGCCTCAGCATGCTCTCGGTCGAGGCCTTCAACCTCCTCTGCATACCCCTAGAACGGCTGCAACCCAGCCGGCCCTTCTCAGGCGTTGGGGGCGGATCATCCAGTTCCTTGGGACAGATCAGGCTCCCAGTAACCTTCGGCACCTACAGCAACTTCCGCACGGAGCTGGTCGACTTCGACATCGCCCCCATCGGCCTCCCCTACAACGCCATCCTCGGCTACCCAGCGCTGGCCCAGTTCATGGCTGCGACGCACCCGGCGTACAACCTCATGAAGATGCTCGGGAGCAGCGGTGTCCTCACCGTGCACGGGGACACCGGAGACGCGCTGCGGGTGCTCAAGCTCGCCTTCAAGACGGCGGCGTCGGCACAGCTCGCTGACTCGGAGACCCCCGAGCCCAAGGGGGCTGCATCCGCCAAGAAGAAACAGTTGTTCACCCAAGATAAGGCAGAAACCAAGAAGATACCCGTCGATGAGGACGGTTCCACCAACGCCACTTTCACCATAGGCGCCAACCTCGAACCCGAGCAAGAGGAGACCCTGGTCGGGTTACTGCGCTCGAACAAGAAGGTATTCGCTTGGGAGCCTGACCAGTTGGCGGGGATCCTAGGAGTGTAATCGAGCATCACCTCAACGTGTGCCCCAACATGCGCCATGTGAAGCAGAAGGCAAGGCGGCAGTCCACAGAAAAGCAGGCCTTCATCGTCCAAGAGACCCGCAAATTAGAAGCCGCTGGAGTCATTCGCGAAGTCCGATACCCGGATTGGTTGGCCAACCATGTCGTTGTGCCAAAGAAGGGAGGGAAGGAACGCATGTGTGTCGACTTCACCAACCTCAACAAGGAATGCCCGCAAGATCCGTTCCCGCTCCCCCGCATCGACCAGATCCTCGATTCCATCGTGGAATGCGACCTGCTATGCTTCTTGGATGCCTTCTCCGGGTATCACCAGATCAAGATGGCGGTAGAGGATGTCGAAAAGACAGCCTTCCTAACCCCGTGTGGGGTGTACTGCTACACATGCATGCCATTCGGGTTGCGTAACGCAGGGGCGACCTTTCAGCGGCTGATGCACATTACCTTGGGCCCACAGCTCGGGAAGAATGTTGAGGCTTACGTTGATGACATTGTGGTAAAGTCTCAGGAGGCCAGGACCCTGATACAAGACCTGGAGGAGACCTTCGCGAGCCTCAACGCAGTGAACCTACGGCTCAACCCGGAGAAGTGTGTGTTCGGAGTCCCCTCGGGCAAGCTCTTGGGTTTCCTCGTGTCCCACCGAGGCATCGAGGCTAACCCGGAAAAGGTCAAGGCGGTCGAGGACATGAGCCCGCCAAAGACCCTCAGAGAAATGCAGAAGCTCACTGGGCACGTGACCGCGCTAGGGCGCTTCATCTCCAAGTTGGGGGAGCGAGCGCTGCCTTTCTTCCAGCTAATGAAGAAAAAGGGGCCCTTTGAGTGGACTGAAGAGGCCGACAAGGCGTTCCAGGATCTCAAGAGATACCTGACCAGCCCACCGGTCATGGTGGCTCTGCGCCCTCAAGAGCCCCTGGTGCTTTACCTCGCCGCCACTCCCTACTCCGCCAGCGCAGCCCTGGTGGCGGTTAGAGAGGAGCGTCGCATCAAAGCCATAGCAGCAGCCCGGGACAAGGCAAAACAGGAACAAGGAAGGCCTGCAGAAACCGCCACCGCGGCTGAGGAGGATCAGCCGCCGCAGAGGAGTGCACCGGAGGCGGGAGAGGCCCCTCTCCCAGATGGCCAGCCTCAGGAGGCCTCGTCGCCTCAGGAGGCGCCATGGTCTCCCAAGGGAGCCACCAGCACTGACGCGCCCAACCTCGTTGAGCACCCAGTGTACTTCGTCAGCACGGTGTTGCGGGACGCGAGGGCACGGTACCCCATGCCTCAGAAACTCCTCCTCGCGCTACTGGTGTTCTCGTGCAAGCTGCGGCACTATTTTCAGGGTCATCCCATCAAGGTCGTCTCATCATACCCCCTGGAGAGAGTGCTTAGGAGCCCTAACTGAGCTGGAAGGGTCGCTGAGTGGAACATAGAACTGCAAGCGTTTCAGCTCGAATTCAGCATGACCAGAGTCATCAAGGGAGCAGCATTGGCGGATTTTGTGGCAGAATGGACGGAGGCACCAGGCCTCAAGGCCGACGAGGATCGGTCCCTCTCCCCGGGAAGCGAGGCGCCAGAAGGCTGGGTCATGTACTTCGATGGGGCGTTCTCCAGGCATGGCGCTGGGGCTGGGGCGGTGCTTATATCGCCCACTCAGGACAAGCTCTACTACGCTGTGCAGCTCTGTTTCCAGCAAGGTGAAAAGGTCTCCAACAACATAGCGGAGTATGAAGGTTTAATAGCAGGCTTGAAGGCCGCAGCTGCCCTGGGGGTGAAACGCCTCACCATCAAGGGCGATTCGCAGCTCCTTGTCAATTTCTCCAACAAGGTGTACGAGCCAAAAGATGAGCACATGGAAGCCTACCTTGCGGAGGTCCGCGGGATGGAGAAGCAGTTCTGGGGGTTGGAGTTGCAGCATGTGCCCCGTGGCACCAATCAGGAGGCCGACGACATCACCAAACGGGCATCCAGGCAGTTACCTCAGGAGCCTGGCGTTTTCGAGGAGTGGCTCTTCAAGCCCTCAGCCTTGCCGTCATTGTCAAACACGGCTCAGCCTCGGGAGGAGCTCCCCCAGCCACCTGCCTCAGGAGCCCCGGCCTGTGGCCCGGCCTCAGGAGCACGCCTGCTCCTGACGATGGAACCTCGGGAGGGGTGCTGGATCACGGAGCTCCGGAGTTACTTAACACAAGGGACCCTCCCGAAGAAGGAGGAGGAAGCGGAGCGTGTAGCACGGCAGGCCACGGCATACTGCATCAAGGATGGAGAGCTCTACCGGAAGCGACCAAACGGTGTATCCCTGCGCTGCATCTTCAGGGAGCAAGGAAAGGAACTGCTAGAAGATATACACGGCGGAGACTGTGGACATCATTCATCATCACGGACCCTCGTCGGCAAGGCATTCCGCAGTGGGTTTTATTGGCCCACCGCACTCAATGACGCCGTCGAACTAGTGAAAGCTTGTGAGGCCTGCCAATTCCACGCCAAGCAGATCCATCAGCCGGCAGGAGGCCTGCAGACTATACCCCTTTCGTGGCCATTCACAGTCTGGGGGCTGGACATCCTGGGCCCGTTTCCTCGGGCGCCAGGGGGCTACCGCTACCTCTACGTCACCATGGACAAGTTCACCAAGTGGGTTGAAGTAGAGGCCGTCCGCACCATCCCCGCGGGTTCCGCTGTCAAGTTCATCAGGGGCATCGTGAGCCAGTTCGGGGTGCCAAACCGCATCATCACGGACAACGGTTCGCAGTTCACCAGTAACCTTTTCAAAACATACTGTGCTAACCTTGGAACGCAGATATGCTACGCTTCGGTG
Organism: Triticum urartu; assembly: GCF_003073215.2. Lineage (NCBI taxonomy): Eukaryota > Viridiplantae > Streptophyta > Magnoliopsida > Poales > Poaceae > Triticum > Triticum urartu. The sequence continues at coordinate 258,061,469 of NC_053025.1, forward strand.
GCGCACCCCCGAAGCAACGGCCAGGCCGAGCGAGCCAACGCAGAGGTCCTGAGGGGCCTCAAGACCAGGACGTTCAAGAAGAAGCTGGAGGCCTGTGGCGGAGGTTGGTACGACGAGCTTCAGTCCGTGTTGTGGTCCAGCCGCACAACAGCGACCAAGCCGACTGGAGAGACCCCGTTCTTCCTGGTCTACGGAGCCGAAGCGGTCCTCCCTCACGAGGTCAGACGTCGCTCCGCGCGGGTCCTGGCGTTCGGCGAGGCGCAGCAGGACGCCATGCGGGGGATGGACCTCGTGCTGGGGGAGGAACGTCGCCGAGAAGCCGCGCTGCGAGCGGCGAGGTACCAACAAGCACTGCGACGATATCACTGCCGCAACATCCGCCCCAGAACTCTCGAGGTAGGGGACCTCGTGCTCAGGCGGGTTCTCTCTAGGGAGGGATTGCACAAGCTCTCTCCCATGTGGGAGGGCCCATTCAAGGTTGTTCATGTTTCCAGGCCTGGCTCCGCGCGCTTGGAGACTCAGGAGGGGGTGCCGGTCCAGAACGCATGGAACATCCAGCACCTCTGGAGGTTCTACCCCTAAAAGGGCCCAGAGCCTATGAAGAAGGCGAATGCCTGTGAAGCTGTCGCGTTTTGGAAAAGGCCCAGAGCCTGTGAAGAAGGCGAATGCCTGTGAAGCTGTCGTGTTTTGGAAAAGGCCCAGAGCCTGTGAAGAAGGCGAATGCCTGTGAAGCTGTCGCGTTTTGGAAAAGGCCCAGAGCCTATGAAGAAGGCGAATGCCTGTGAAGCTGTTGCGTTTTGGAAAAGGCCCAGAGCCTGTGAAGAAGGCGAATGCGTGTGAAGCTGTCGCATTTTGGAAAAGGCCCAAAGCCTGTGAAGAAGGCGAATGCCTATGAAGCCGTCGCGTTTTGGAAAAGGCCCGGAGCCTGTGAAGAAGGCCAACGCCTATGAAGCTCGCCGCCCGTGACACTCTCACGTAATAATGAGTTGGGGCTGTACACACCCCGGAGTCTCATGAGCGCCGGCCTCAGGCCCTGGGGCTCCCTCCCACGCTCAGTGGCAGCACTTAGCTCCGCGCTGGTGAGAAGACGTCGAAGACTAGATTAGGTGCCGGACGCGGCTTTTTCATTTGCTTTCCGCAGTTGGCTTGTTCATTCTCATTCGAAGTTTTATTGAAGTTGTTGCCGTCTTTGGCTTGTGGTTCTTCGACTTTTCACTCTCCTGCCTCGATTTCTCTTATGCAAGGCCTCGCGAGGGGGGCAGTCGAGCGCCCTCGCGAGTGTTCCTGTCCTAGTCGTTCAAAGGTTTCACGACCTGGGTCCATTACAGGAGCACCCCTCCAGTCCGTGCCCCACGGGCACCGCGACACGAACATAGGGCCTGGGTCGGTCACCCCCCGCGGCTGGGGCCGGGAACTATCCATGCGCGGGCACGTAGCCGGAAGGCACGATAACGGAAGCAAAATGATGATTAACAGCAATAACCCAAACACGCCCCCGCGGGGCTCCACACTACTGTCTTTTTACGCAGGAAAAAGGGAAAGAAAGAACGAATCAGGCGCAGCTCGCCTCACACCGGCCTGCAGGGAAGACTCGAGCTGCCCCGGGGGCTCAGGCCGACTCCCTCTCGCGCTTCACCGAGGCGCGACGGCGGGCAGACACGCTACCACCTCCCAAGCAGATACGACGGCGTGGAGGCTGACCGCGGCCACCGCTAGAAGAGTCGCCGCCTGAAGAAGAACCGGAGAAGCTTGGGGAACCCTGAGCGCCGCCAGTCGCGCGAGCTCTGTCCTCTCCATCATCGCCGGAGCTGGGTTCCCGGCCGCGGTCGTCGTCCTCAGGGCAGCACCCTGCACGGCGACCATCTTCCCCAAACACCCTCACATAGAGGGTGGCATCACCGTCGAACTTGAAGTGCAGGGTGCACCGACGGCTCAGGCCACGCGCGCGGGTAAACGTCTGCCAACCGCGGGCCAAGGCCAGGCTACCGGCTGCGGAGACCTCCAACGAAGCCCATGAGGCCCGGCTGCAACAGCCGTCAGCCTGGAGCCAGAGGCCGCCCGGGGCGCCGGTCGGGAGCTCGCCGAGGAGGAAGTGAGGAAGTGGAAGCCGGGTGCTAGTCGGCTCCGCCGACCACACAACGAACTCCGGCAGAACCTCTGCAGCGCGAAAGCGCGGCCTAGGGGGACGGGCGACCGAAGCGCGCCCCCCGGCCGTAGCAGTCCGCCCGTCACCATGCTGGAAATTGTCTCCGCGGCCGCGGGGAGCTGCCGTGGTGGCCACAGGATGTTTGCGAGGGCGCCCTCGGCCGCGCTTGGGCGGGGGAGAGGCAGGCTCTACCCGGCGAGCCTTCCCCTTCTTTGCGGCCGAGAACCTCCTCGACAGGGCCATGAAGAAGAAGGAGAAGCAAAGGGGGATGAACTGGAAGGGCGCGCGCCGATCCGTACTTATAGCCGGCGAGGGCCAACCGTCGGCCCCCACTATCGCAGGTAATCATGACCCGCTTTGCATGCAGGGACTTGTCCAATCCGTGCAGTTTCCAAGGCGCCATGGGGAAGTGGAGACGCCCACGTCCAATCAACCGCCACGCGGCGCCCAAGGCCGCAGGCTGTTAGGGCCCGCGGCGCTTCGCGCTTACCCTTTCGCCTCCCTGCACGGCCAAGTCCGGGCGCGCCTTGGGCCTGGGGGCAACTGTCAGTGTTCTGGGAACGGGGGTCCCCAGACTTGCCTGCCTGCGGCCTACGGCGTGGGTCAAAGGGGGGCCCAGCACGGCCCATCTTCATCAACACAGACCCAAGACCCTCGCGACGGGCCAAGCCTCGCGGGGCGGACGACACGGAGCTTCTTTAGGCACAGCCTCACCAGGCTGGCTCGCGAGGAGGCGGAGAGATCAAGGCGGGGTACCTCACGAGGTGCCCGTGACGCAAGCCATGACGACCAAGGGCGCCAGGCGGGCGCCAGCCCGCGCAGTGTCCTCCTTTCCCCTTTGGTGCAAAGGGGGCAAGCGCAGTCGCGGAGTACCGAGGCATCAGGAAAAGGTTGCCGTTTCGATGCAACAAGACCAAGACCAGGAGGACCACAAGACGGAGGTCATCGTGGAGCCCAAGACGGCGTCACCACCAGAGCTTTGTGTAGGCGAGGATCAACTTTAGTCAGGATAAGTGTACTAGATGTTCCCCTTCAAAATGGCCAATTGTTGGCGCCCTTCCCGCTCAATATTTGGGAAGAGGCCCAGGGCCATTGCCTATAAATAGGACCAGCCACCCACAAGGATCAAGGTTCGGGTTCGAGGTAAAAGGAACGTTAGAGACAGAGATCGAGGATCAAGGATCGGATCGAAATTAGAGAGAGAGAAGGGTGACTAAACTCCTCCTAGCAGTTCGTCCCCCCCCTAGCAAAGAGCAGACCCTCGCGAGGTTGTTCTTCCTTGTATTGTTCATCATCAGCCCAAGAGGCAATCCACCACACCACACACACTGGAGTAGGCTATTACACCACAACGGTGGCCCGAACCAGTATAAACCCTGCGTCTCTTGTGTCGTTCTTTCCATAGCTCAGATCTCATCGAGGCGGAGGGGTGCAGGTAGGTAGAAGGCGAAATCTCCGCGCGCACCCCAGTGTTCGAACCTCAAGGGTCTGTCGGAACCCGAAATCTGACAAAAGCCATCGTTCATAATTCTTCATACATGTCATGCATCATTGCACATTCCTGTACACTGCCGGAGGCATTCACATAAAGTCATATTTTGTTCTAAGTATTGAGTTGTAATTCTTGAGTTGTAAGTAAATAAAGTGTGATGATCATCATTATTAGAGCATTGTCCCAAGTAAGGAAAGGATGATGGAGACTATGATTCCCCCATAAGTCGGGATGAGACTCCAGACGAAAAAAAAGAGGCCAAAAAAAGAAGGCCCAAATAAAAAAATGAGAGAAAAAGAGAGAAGGGACAATGCTACTATCCTTTCTCCACACTTGTGCTTCAAAGTAGCACCATGATCTTCTTGATAGAGAGTCTCCTATGATATCACTTTCATATACTAGTGGGAATTTTTAATTATAGAACTTGGCTTGTATGTTCCAATGATGGGCTTCCTCAAAATGCCCTAGGTCTTCATGAGCAAGCAAGTTGGATGCACACCCACTTAGTTTCTTTTGTTGAGCTTTCATACACTTATAGCTCTAATGCATCCGTTGCATGGCAATCCCTACTCACTCACATTGATATCTATTGATGGGCATCTCCATAGCCCGTTGATACGCTTAGTTGATGTGAGACTATCTTCTCCTTTTTTGTCTTCTCCACAACCACCATTCTATTCCACATATAGTGCTATCTACATGGCTCACGCTCATATATTGCGTGAAGATTGAAAAAGTTTGAGAACATTAAAAGTATGAAACAATTTCTTAGCTTGTCATCGGGGTTGTGCATGATTTAAATATTTTGTGTGGTGAAGATAGGGCATAGCCAGACTATATGATTTTTCAGGGATAACTTTTTTGGCCATGTTATTTTGAGAAGACATGATTGCTTAGTTAGTATGCTTGAAGTATTATTATTTCTATGTCAATATTAAATGTTTATCTTGAATCTTTCGGATCTGAACACTCATGCCACAATAAATAAAAAATTACATTGAGAAATATGTTAGAAAGCACTCCACATCAAAAATTCTTCTTTTATCATTTACCTACTCGAGGACGAGCAGGAATTAAGCTTTGGGATGCTTGATACGTCTCCAACGTATCTATAATTTTTGATTGTTCCATGCTATTATATTATCTATTTTGGATGTTAATGGGCTTTATTTTACACTTTTATATCATTTTTGGGACTAACCTATTAACTGGAGGCCCAGCCCAAATTGCTATTTTTTGCCTATTTCAGTGTTCCGCGGAAATGGAATATCAAACGAAGTCCAAACGGAATGAAACCTTCGGGAACGTGATTTTCTCAAGAAACGTGATGCAGGAGACTTGGAGTGGGCCTCAAGAAACAACCGAGGAAGCCACGAGGAATGGGGGGCGGCTACCCCCCTGGGCGCACCCTCCACCCTCGTGGGCCCCTCGTAGCTCCACCGACCTACTTCTTCCTCCTATATAACCACATACCCCCCCAAACATCTAGGAGCACCACGAAAACCTAATTCCACCACCGCAACCTTCTGTACCCGAGAGATCCCATCTTGGGGCCTTTTCCAGAGCTCCGTCGGAGGGGGCATTGATCACGGAGGGCCTCTACATCAACTCCATGGCCTCACCGGTGATATGTGAGTAGTTTACTTCAGACCTATGGGTCCATAGTTATTAGCTAGATGGCTTCTTCTCTCTCTTTGGATGTCAATACAAAGTTCTCCTCGATCTTCTTGGAGATCTGTTCGATGTAATCTTCTTTTGCGGTGTGTTTGTCGAGATCCGATGAATTATCGGTTTATGATCAAGTTTATCTATGAACAATATTTGAATCTCCTCTGGATTCTTTTATGTATGATTTGTTTATCTTTGCAAGTCTCTTTGAATTATCAGTTTGGTTTGGCCTACTAGATTGATATTTCTTGCAATGGGAAAAGTGCTTGGCTTTGGGCTCAATCTTACGGTGTCCATTCCCAGTGACAGCAGGGCCAGCAAGGCACATATTGAATTATTGCCATCGAGGATAAAAAGATGGGGTTTATATCATATTGCATGAGTTTATCCCTCTACATCATGTCATCTTACTTAAAGCATTACTATGTTCTTATGAACTTAATACTCTAGATGCATGCTGGATAGCGGTCGATGTGTGGAGTGATAGTAGTAGATGCAGAATCGTTTCGGTCTACTTGTCGCAGACATGATGCCTATATACATGATCATACCTAGATATTCTCATAACTATGCTCAATTCTATCAATTGCTCTAGAGTAATTCATTTACCCACCATAATACTTATGCTCTTGAGAGAAGCCACTAGTGAAACCTATGGCCCTGGGTCTATCTTCCATCATATTAATCTTTCAACACTTAGTTATTTCTATTGTCATTTATTTTACTTTGCATCTTTATTTCTCTTTATCATAAAAATACCAAAAATATTATCTTATCATATCTATCAGATCTCACTCTTGTAAGTGACCGTGAAGAGATTGACAATCCCTTTATCGCGTTGGTTGTGAGGTTCTTATTTGTTTGTGTAGGTGCGTGGGACTCAAGCATGATCCTCTACTGGATTGATACCTTGGTTCTCAAAAACTAAGGGAAATACTTATGCTACTTTACTGCATCACCCTTTCCTCTTCAAGGGAAAACCAACGCAGTGCGCAAGAGGTAGGAGGCTCCACGCATGAAGGGTCCATGAAGAAGCAACCTTGTCTATCCCACCATGGCCATCGCCCATGAAGGAATTGCCTCACTTGGGTAGATCTTCATGAAGTAGGCGATCTCCTTGCCCATACAAACTCCTTAGTTCAACTCCACAATCTTGACGGAGGCTCCCAAGTGACACCTAACCAATCTAGGAGACCCCACTCTCCAAAAGGTAATAGATGGTGTGTTGATGATGAACTCCTTGCTCTTGTGCTTCAAATGATAGTCTCCCCAATGCTCAACTCTCTCTCACAGATTTGGATATGGTGGAAAGATGATTTGAGTGGGAAGCAACTTGGGGAAGGCTAGAGATAACGATTCTTGTGGTTGGATTGGAATGTCTTGGTCTCAACACATGAGCAGGTGGTTCTGTCTCAGAAAATGAATGTTGGAAGTGTAGGCACATTCCGATGTCTCTCTCTCTAATGGAGAGGAGGGTGGAGGAGTCCACGCAAAATCTAACCGTTACACACAATTTACCAAACTCGGTAGGACCGAATAGTGAAACTCGGTCAGACCGTTATGGTTCAAAGTGTGAACGTTAAGCTTTTCGGTGGGACCGACATGATCAACTCGGTGGGACCGATGCCTTGGGGTTAGGGCATAACTTGATCTCGGTTTGACCGAATACTTTGACTCGGTAAGACTGATTTCAGTAATAAGCAGTCAGAGAGTTGGTCAAGCAAACTTGGTGGGACCGATCGCTCATTTGGGTGATACCGAAACATTACGAAAAGGAAACAGAGAGTTTGCATTGCGAACTCGGTGGGACCGATCGCTCATCTCGGTTGGAATGAAACATTACGAAGGGAAACAAAGAGTATGCAATCCCATCTCGATGAGACCGAGATCCCTATCGGTGAGTCCGAACTGATTAGGGTGTCTGGCTATAGGTATGTCAAATGAACTTGGTGGCAAAACCACCCAATTCAATGAGCTATATGTTGTTAAGAATTAACAAAACCACCCAGGGATTAGTTGCACTTTCAATTTCCCCCTTTTTGGTAATTGATGAAAACATATAGATCAAAAGCTTCGACAAATGATAAATAGAATGAAATACCTCATCGTTTTGAGAAGTATGTGATAAGTAAGAGCTCCCCCTAAATTTGTGCATTATTAAAAATTTGCTTTTGAATGCAAATGCACAATCGATTAGGATCATGGTTTACTCTTCCATGTCACATACATCTTGGTGGAGCGCTCAAACTGATAAAATATGAATATGACATAGAGAATATCATCATCCCCCCAAGACAAGACAAGATGTGAATGATCATACATAAGACATAGAGAATATCATCATCCAAGCACAAACATTAAAGTATGATATGATCAAGCACATGACCATAGAAGTATCTCACACACACATAAATAGAGTATCAACCAAACAAGCAAGCAAGCAAATAAGTAGCAAGAGAGGCAAAAAGAAGCAAAACATACACTCTCTCTCTCTCTCTCAGCCTATGACCTATAGACTTTCTCCCCCTTTGGCAACAAGTTACCAAAAAGCTTGAAAATGCATAGTGCTATGCGGCTCTCTAAGCTTGATCTCCAGGAGCTCTGGAGTACGAAGGTGGCGTGAAAGAGGAGTCCTACAACGAATGCATCCGAAGAAGACTATGCAGTTGGAGGAGTTGCCACTGGAGGGGAAACTGAAGCTGTGGCTGTAGGAGCTGAAATTGTAGCCCTAGTGTCTGTCACTGGCACTTCTGCAGAACTCTGTCTTCTAGGCACCCTTTGATAAGAATTAGTGGTGGTACTGTCACTTCTCTCCTCAAGCTCTTCTTGAATATTCTCCACTAAAGTCTGAATCTCTGCGACCTTGACATCCAAGTCAAGAAGTTTGGTCTCAAAAATCGTCTCAAGACTCTCTTGATTTTGAGTTAGGGTGGCCAAGCCTTTCTGTCGGAGTTATTGGCCATGGGTAGCCTCATCTGCCCCCCATGGCATTTCATGACATCGGGGCCGACTGCGCCCCTCAAGTGCCGAAGATTGATCGCCGCTTTCTAGTGGCCGGCTGGTCCAAGCAGCCGGCTGCCAGAAGGCGGTGGACCCCAGAAGACGGCCATGAATTGGGCCGCCTCATAGCAAGCGGCCCCCAGAGGGGTCGGCTCCTACTAGGCGGCCCTAAGCGCCCTCAAAGTCCGAGCACCCATGAATACGATGAGACGAGGCATGGCTACAGAGAAGCCCGCCATCCTCGAATCCAGGGAGGCTTGTGGCCAGAGTGTGCCGTACTAGCTGGTGATCTCCCGGACGGCGCGACATTGTTGCCCTTTCGCCCGTGACATCACCCAAGTCAGAGGGGACCCTGCTCCCACGACGGGCTGTCGGTATGGCCCGCAGGCAGCGGGCCCTACCAGCCCATGAGAAGCCAGAGGGCGGCAAGCTCTGCCAGTCGGCTTCCAGCAGGCGGCCCCTCCCTTTCCTAGGAGTTTGTGCACCATCAACCAGGAGAGACGGGGAATGGCTACAGTGAACAACCGCCAGGCGGTGGAACTGTAGCCACGCCTTCCCCGACAAAGAAAGTGTCATTAGGAGCACGGCTACAGTGCTTGGTAGCCGGCAGGACCCGCAAGAGGCGGGTACGGCCTGTCGGCCAAGTACAAGACAGTCGGCGGGCCCCAGTAGTTAGCAAAAGAGCCGGCAACCAGAGACACTGACGACCTAGGCCCACACCTGGCCAGTTTACCATTGTTCCCCTAGGGGTAGGCCTATATAAACCCCCAGGGCACCCATGCAAAGGGTTCAGATCTTGAGCACACCCACACACGTAGAGAGAGGAGGGAGCTAGCCCTACCCTTGTTCCTCCTCTAGGAAACAGCTCAAGGAGCAACTTGTAGCTACATGTTGAGATAGTGATCATGTGGAGACCCCGCAGAGTAGGACTAGGGGTGTTATCTCCTAGGAGAGCCCCGAACCTAGGTAAGATCCACCGGCGTGCATGTCTTCGCCTCATCCCATTTCCTGGCACCAGCGACGTCTTACTAGCCCCCTCCATGATAAGCCACCCTTTGGCATATGTCGCATGACACCCCCAACATTTGGCGCCCACCGTGGGGCTAGGTGCACCATCGTCCGAAGATCTATTATGGACGGGAACCCTCTTCCTCCCCAGCGAGCGTAGCCAGCCTGGCACGCTAAACGACGTCTGCGCCGACGTGCTGCATGGCGTGGAGGTCACCTGCATCTCGAGCTACCTCGCCGACCTTGTTGGTGAGGTCCACCTATCCGATGAGCCTGCATCCGATGTAGGCACAGATGGCCCCTAGAGTCGCCTCATCAACCTCCTCGACCAGCTCCACATCGCCAACGAGCCGGCTTTCAAGTTGGAGTCGATCGGCTCCACCGACCCGATGCTTGTCGACTCCGACACGACATCCCTTGACGCTTTCCCCACCAATGTGGTGGTCATCAACGATCCGCTCCCATGCGCGGAGAGCAGCGGCAGCACCGTCACGGAGGTGCTTGTTATCAGCAACAATGTGGGTTCCGGAGGAGCCGGCCAGGACCCATTGCGGGCGGCAATGCGGGATCTGTCCACGCCCATTTCTACAGATGCGGATGCCAAGACGCTGGAAGCCTGCCACGTTTCACTTGTGGAGAACGCCAAGAAATTGGCTACCATGAGACGGTCCTCCGAAGCCTTCCAGTGTGAAGTTGATCGCGTTGTTGGCGGCACGCCGACTGCTGCTGGGCCTAGCCGAGCAGGCATGGTCAGGCAACGAGGCAGAGCCGTCGCTAGCATGTTTGGAGTGGACCGCCCAGTCTACGCCACGCCCATGGAGAACATACGCGCTGCCCAGGCGACAGCAGATGAGCTGGACCACCTGGAGGGCGACGAGCGTCGTTACATGATGGAGCGCGTTCAGCAGCTTATCGATGCGGCTGCCACGCAGCAAGAAGCCGGCCGTCGCGCCGAAGAGCTTCACCAGTGGGTTGAGAACCCGCTCCCTCGCCAAGAGCATGGTGCGACCTCCTAGACGCCAGCTGGCAGTGCCCGCAATAGACGAGACAAAGAGCCGGCTGCCAACCGTAGCCGGACTCGCATCACCATCGAGCACGACCAAGGCGGCTGCCCTCGAGCAGTCGAACGACAGGGCGATGATCCGCTGCCGCCGCCTCCTCGAAGGGAGAGGCACACCTCCCCGCCGCCTGTTGATCAACCGACTCTAGGCGACCTGGTGGGCCGCCGAGAAGGAGTCAGAGAGAACGATGCACGCCACCGGATCGACTGGCTGGCTCGATCCCTGGCACTAGAAGAAGAAGACGCAATGGGTCCGCCTTGTTTTGGCCCCCGCATTTGTGACGAGCCTTTCCCCAAGGGGTTCTCGCTCCCAAGGGACACACCCAAGTACAACGGCTTCATGAAGCCGGAGGATTGGTTGATGGACTATTCCACGGCCGTCAGCATAGCAAGCGGCAACAAGCGCATTGCCGTGAAGTACGTCCCACCCATGTTCTAGGGGACAGCCCAGACATGGCTGAACAGCCTCAAGCCCTACAGCGTCAATAGCTGGGTAGACTTCACCGAGGTGTTTATCCGAAACTTCACCAGCACCTACAAGCGGCCTCCCCAGCCTCGCCAGCTCTCGCTATGCGTCCAAGGCCCCAATGAGTCCACCCGCGATTACCTAACGCAGTGGGCAGAACTATGCAACTCCTGTGAAGGAGTGGATGAGTTCCAAGCTATCGAATACTTCACCGCCGGGTGCCGAAAAGGCACGTTACTCAAGCACCGGCTTCTTTGCGACGAGTCGGCCAAACTCGATGAGCTGCTGATCATAGCAGAGAAATACGCCACAGCCGGCTCCTCCATGAAGTTGGAACTCCAGGTGGATACTTCTGGGAAGGTGCTCCCCCCGGCCCCTCGAACATCGGCTGGAGACAATAGTCGGCGCCAGCAGCCGAACGACAACAAGCATAAAGCCCCCAGTCTGCCTCCACCAGCGGCAGGTGGCGACGGTTGAAGATCAACAAACCAAAGGGCAGCCACCCCCCAAGCGTTAGAAGGGCAGCAAGCCGGCCTGGTTGCCCGCTTTCTCCTTTGAGCAGACCCACGATGCCCCCTGCAAGTTCCATAGCAGCGCGAAGCCATCCAACCACACGACCTGGAAATGTCACTGGCTTGTCCGTATCGCCAAGGGAGAAGGACTGCCTCTTCCATGTGTTGGCCCGCCAGCTCCGCCTCCTTAGTAGCCGGCCGCCCGTCCAGTAGTCGGCCAAGTCCAAGATGATTACCCCTAAGAGCATGGTGCTTACGTTTTTTTCACCAGTATTGCCAGCGATAGACACAACCGACGCCAGCAGCACCGCGAAATGAATGCGGTTGCCTCCACTGCTCGAGAGTTCATGCATTCATCTAAGAAGCCCATCAGCTGGAGCTAGGCGGACCACCCAGAAGTGATGCCCTCTCCAGGTTCCTATGCCCTGGTATTGAATGCCACCCTTGCAACAGAGAGGCGAGCATCTCGTTTCTTCCGGATTCTGATAGATGGTGGCAGCAGCATCAACATCCTTTACCGGGACACCATGGAGAAGTTGAAAATCAAAGAGAAGCAGCTGCTGCCCAGTCGGACTGTGTTTCATGGCATTGTGCCCGGCTTGTCCTGCTCACCAATAGGCAAGATCAAGATAGTCGTCGTATTCGGAGCCAAGGATCATTTCCGCCACGAAGCCATTTGGTTCGAGGTGGTTTACCTGGAGAGCCCGTACCATGTGCTCCTAGGCCGGCCAGCTCTAGTCAAATTCATGGCGGTGCCTCATTATGCCTACCTCAAGATGAAGATGCCAGGAACTAAGGGCATTATCACAATCAGTGGAGACTATGAAAAATCGGCCGCCTGCGCTGCAGCCAGAAGCCGGCTGGCCGAGTCCCACGTGATTGCGGCAGAAAAAAAAGCTCTTGGAATGGGTGGTGCCCATTGTCGGCAAGCAGCCGGACATGTCTCTAGAAGCCAAAGAGTTAGAAACCCAGGGCTCCTTCACGCCGGCCAAAGAAACAAAGAAGATCCTCTTGGACCCTGAGCACCCGGAGAGTTATGCTATCATAGGTACCAACCTTGACAGCAAATAGGAAAGCGAGCTCGTCGATTTTCCTCCGTGAGAATCGGGATATCTTTGCATGGTCTCAAAAGACATGCGGGGTGTTCTGATGGATTTCGCCTAGCACAAGCTACATGTAAGAGCAGATGCCAAACTAGCCAGACAGCCCCTCTGCCGATTGTTGGAGAAGAGATCACCCGCATGTTGGCAGCCAGCTTCATCATGGAAGTTTTCTTCCCGGAATGGCTTGCCAACCCAGTCCTGGTGCTGAAGAAGAAGAACAAGTGGCGCATGTGTATTGACTACACCAGTCTCAATAAAGCCTGCCCCAAGGATCCGTTTGCCTTCCCACGGATTGACTAGGTGATAAACTCCATAGCCGGATGCGAGCTGTTGAGTCTCTTGCATGCTTACTCAGGTTATCACCAGATCAAGTTGAATCCGGTAGACCGCCTTCATCACACCATTCAGAGCCTTCTATTACCTGACGATGACGTTCGGCTTGAGGAATGTCGGCGCCACGTTTCAACGTTGCATGCAAAAGTGCCTCCTCAAACAACTCGGCAGGAACGCCCACGTCTATGTGGACGATATTGTGGTGAAGACGAAGAAGCGCAGTACCCTACTGGAAGATCTCAAGGAGACCTTTGAAAATCTGTGCCGGTTTCAGATCAAGCTCAACCCAGAGAAGTGCATGTTTGGAGTACCAGTCGGCCAGCTCCTTGGTTTCCTGGTCTCAGAGGGCGGCATCGAGTGCAACCCTGTTAAGATCAAAGCCATCGAGAGGATGGAAGTACCCACCCGACTGCGAGATGTCCAACAATTCACCGTATAACGCCCCGGACACACCCGCCGGTGGTCGTTACTCCTGGCGGGATCTAGACTGGCCCCACAGATCAATACTAGTCTTTTATGCGCACTTTTTCCTCACTCGTGCACACCCGGGAGCAACTTCCCGGTGGGTCACCCATCCTGAAACTACTCCAAGCCAAGCATGCTTAACTTTGGAGTTCTGTCTGAATGGGCTCCCGGAAAAGAAGGAATTCTTTATTGATATGAGTAGTCTATCATCCCTAATAAGCCAGGCTATCCCATACACCCCCACTCAGAGAACCCGACGTCCTCGTCGGACCACAGGAATGTTCCCTCTTGGCACATACGTCTGTGCATCTAGTCCAGTACATGTGCCATGCCGTGTGCCACAACTAGTCACAAACGTCATGAACAACATGATTGCGCACTTATCTGCAAACATCCATGTAACCGTGAGGGTCGGCTCTGATACCAACTTGTAACACCCCGGACACACCCGCCAGTGGTCGTTACTCCTGGCGGGATCTAGACTGGCCCCATAGATCAATACTAGTCTTTTCTGTGCACTTTGTCCTCACTCGTGCACACCCAGGAGCAACTTCCTGATCGGTCACCCATACTGAAACTACTCCAAGCCAAGCACGCTTAACTTTGGAGTTCTGTCCGAATGCGCTCTCGGAAAGGAAGGAATTCTTTATTGATATGAGTAGTCTATCATCCCTAAGAAGCCAGGCTATCACACATCGGCTGCTTGGCGTCCATCGGCCGCTTCATCAGTCGGCTGGGCGAGAAGGCCCTGCCCTTGTACCAACTCCTGAAGAAAACCACTCATTTCGAGTGGAATGACAAGGCAGATGAGGCATTTCTCCAGCTCAAGAAGATGTTGACCACGCCGACTGTCCTGGCCGCGCCGGCTGCTAAGGAGCCCATGTGCCTCTACATCGCCGCCAATAGCCAGATGGTCAGCACAGTCATGGTAGTTGAGCGCAAGGAAGACAGCGGGGTTCTACCGGTCTAGAGACTGGTGTATTACTTGAATGAAGTACCGTCAGCTTCCAAGCAGAACTACCCCCACTACCAGAAGATGTGCTACGATGTGCTTTTTACCGCCAAGAATTTAAAGCCATATTTTCAAGAGCACCCTATCACGGTTGTTTGCACTGCTCCGCTTGCTGAGATCATAGGCAGCCAAGATGCTTCAGGCCAAGTGGCAAAATGGTCCATCGAGTTGGCTCCCCACACCATCTTCTACAAGCCTCGCACCACCATCAAGTCCCAAGCGCTAGCCGACTTCCTCGTCGACTGGGCCGAGACCCAGTACTTGCCACCAGCGCCGGACTCCACCCATTAGCGGATGCATTTTAACGGTTCAAAGATGCAGACTGGTTTGGGAGTCGGCATCATCCTCACCTCTCCCAAAGGCGACAAGCTCAGATACACATTGTAAATCCATTTTGCCGCCTCCAACAATGTGGACGAGTATGAGGCACTAGTACATGGACTCCGGCTTGCCAAAGAACTTGACATTCGCCGGATTCTGTGCTATGGCGACTCCGACTTGGTGGTCCAGCAGTCATCTGGCAATTGGGATGCCAAGGATGCAAACATGGCAAGCTACCGCTTCCTTGTCCAGCAACTCAGCGGATATTTTGAAGGGTGCGAGTTCCTTCATATGCCACAAAGCGACAACGAGCAAGCAGATGCCCTGGCATGGATTGGCTCCACCCGGCAAGACATACCAGCCGGTGTGTCCCTCCAGCGCCTCCTCATGCCATCCATCAAGCCCTCGCCAGAATCAGATTCTATCTTCGTGCCAACTGCTCCTGAAACAGTCAGATCCGACTCCAAAACTTCAGCAGTCGGCCCGGGGACTTCGGCAGGCGGCCCGGGGACTGCAGCAGTCGCACCCAGCTCGGGGACTTCAGATCCCGGCCCGGGGACTTCAGAAGTCGGCTCGGGGACTTCAACGACACAGCAATCGGTGGTCGACTCCAGCCCGCCACCTCCCAACCCAACCGCCCAGTACAAGTGGCAGTACTGACAATGGAGGAAGGCTCAGCAACATCATGGGCTCAGCCCATCCTCAACTTTCCGGTGAACAAGGAGCTGCCAATCGATGAGATCTCGGCCCGACAGGTGCAACGTCGGGCAGCAGCATACACCATCATCAACAGGGAACTCGTGAGGCGAAGTGTCACTGGTGTATACCAGTGTTGCGTAGAACCGGAAAAGGGCCAGGCAATCCTCAAAGATATCCACCAAGACGAGTGTGGCCACCACGCGGCCTCAAGATCACTTGTTGCTAAAGCCTTTCGCCATGGTTTCTTTCTCCATGGATGCCAGAAGTTTAGTTCCAAGCAACATTTGCTGGCTTCTGCACTCAAGACCATTACCCTTGCTTGGCAATTTGCCGTCTGGGTACTGGACATGGTGGGACCATTCAGGACAGCACACGGCGGCATGACTCATCTGCTTGTTGCCGTGGACAAATTCACCAAGTGGATAGAAGTGAAGCCAAGCAAGAAGTTGAACGGTCCGACTGCTGGGACATTCATGGCAGACATCACCACTCGGTACGGCGTACCTCACAGCATCATCACCAACAATGGCACAAATTTTGCCAAGGGCGCCTTGGCTCGTATCTGTGCGACACAGAGCATCCGACTGGACTTACCGTCTGTTGCCCACCCACAGTCAAACAGTCAAGTCGAGCGAGCAAACGGCCTCATCTTGTCTGGAATCAAGCCCCGACTAGTCGAACCATTGGAGCGTTCGGCCGGCTGCTGGATCGACGAGCTGCCGGCCGTCCTCCGGAGTCTGGGCACCACTCCGAACAAGTCAACCGGCGTCACACCCTTCTTCCTCGTGTATGGAGCTGAGGCGGTGCTACCTCTTGAGCACTGCGTTGGATTTCCCCGAAGAGGAGAGGATGATGCAGCAAAGTAGCATAAGTATTTCCCTCAGTTTTTGAGAACCAAGGTATCAATCCAGTAGGAGGCTATGCGCGAGTCCCTCGTACCTACACAAAAACAATAGCTCAACGCAACCAACGCGCTTAGGGGTTATCAATTCCTTCACGGTCACTTACGAAAGTGAGATCTGATAGAGATGATAAATAATATTTTTGGTATTTTTGGTATAGAGATGCAAAGTAAAAGGTAAAAGCAAAGTAAAAGCAAAGCAATAATAAAGTGATGGAGATTGATATGATGAGAAAGAGACCCGGGGGCCATAGGTTTCACTAGTGGATTCTCTCAAGAGCATAAGTATTCTACGGTGGATGAACAAATTGCTGTTGAGCAATTGACAGAATTGAGCATAGTTATGAGAATATCTAGGTATGATCATGTATATAGGCATCACGTTCGAGACAAGTAGACTGACTCCTGCCTGCATCTACTACTATTACTCCACTCATCGACCGCTATCAAGGATGCATCTAGAGTATTAAGTTAAAAACATAGTAACGCCTTAAGCAAGATGACATGATGTAGAGGGATAGTTTCATGCAATATGATAAACCCCATCTTGTTATCCTCGACGGCAATAATACATACGTGCCTTGCTGCCCCTTCTGTCACTTGGGAAGGACACCGCAAGATCGAACCCAAAGCTAAGCACTTCTCCCATGGCAAGAACAACCAATCTAGTAGGACAAACCAAACTGATAATTCGAAGATACTTGCAAAGATAACCAATCATACATAAAAGAATTCAGAGAAGATTCAAATATTATTCATAGATAGACTTGATCATAAACCCACAATTCATCGGTCTCAACAAACACATCACAAAAAGAAGATTACATCAAATAGATCTCCACGAGAGAAAGGAAGAACATTGTATTGAGATCCAAAAAGAGAGAAGAAGCCATCTAGCTACTAACTATGGACCCGTAGGTCTGAAATAAACTACTCACAGTTCATCGGAGGGGCTTGGATGATGATGTAGAAGCCCTCCGTGATCGATGCCCCTTCTGGCGGAGCTCCGGAACAGGCCCCAAGATGGGATCTTGTGGATACATAAAGTTGCGGCGGTGGAATTAGGTTTTTGGCTCCGTTCCCGATCGTTTGGGGGTACGTAGGTATATATAGGAGGAAGAAGTACGTCGGTGGAGCTTCGAGGGGCCCACGAGGTAGGGGACGCGCCCTAGGGGGGCCCTCCACCCTCGTGACCGCCTCGTGGCTTTCTTGACGGAGGGTCCAAGTCTCCTGGATCTTATCTGATGAGAAAATCACGTTTCCAAAGGTTTCATTCCGTTTGGACTCCGTTTGATATTCTGTTTCTCCGAAACACTGAAATAGGCAAAAAACAGCAATTCTGGGTTGGGCCTTCGGTTAATAGGTTAGTCCCAAAAATAATATAAAAGTGGAAAATAAAGCCCAATATAGTCCAAAACAGTAGATAATATACCATGGAGCGATAAAAAATTATAGATACGTTGGAGACGTATCAAGCATCCCCAAGCTTAATTCCTGCTCGTCCTCGAGTAGGTAAATGATAAAAAAGAATTTTTGATGCGGAGTGCTACTTGGCATAATTTTAATGTAATTCCTCTTAATTGTGGTATGAATATTCAGATCCGAAAGATTCAAGGCAAAAGTTCATATTGACATAAAAATGATAATACTTCAAGCATACTAACTAAGCAATTATGTCTTCTCAAAATAACATGGCCAAAGAAAGTTCATCCCTACAAAATCATATAGTTTAGTCATGTTTCATTTTCGTCACACAAGAATGCTCTCATCATGCACAACCCCGATGACAAGCCAAGCAATTGTTTCATACTTTAATAATCTCAAACCTATAAACTTTCACGCAATATATGAGCGCGAGCCATGGACATAGCACTATGGGTGGAATAGAATATAATGAGGGGGGTTATGTGGAGAAGACAAAAAAGGAGAAAGTCTCACATCAATGAGGCTAATCAATGGGCTATGGATATGCCCACCGATTGATGTTAATGCAAGGAGTAGGGATTGCCATGCAACGGATGCACTAGAGCTATAAATGTATGAAAGCTCAACAAAAGAAACTAGTGGGTGTGCATCCAACTTGCTTGCTCACGAAGACCTAGGGCACTTGAGGAGGCCCATTGTTGGAATATACGAGCCAAGTTCTATAATGAAAAATTCCCACTAGTATATGAAAGTGATAACATGAGAGACTCTCTACTATGAAGATCATGGTGCTACTTTGAAGCACAAGTGTGGTAAAAGGATAGTAACATTGTCCCTTCTCTCTTTTTCTCTCATTTTTTTGGGCCTTTTCCTTTTTTTATGGCCTTTCTCTTTTTTGGGCCTTCTCTTTTTTTATGGCCTTCCTTTTTTTATTCCTCACTTGGGACAATGCTCTAATAATGATGATCATCACACTTCTATTTATTTACAACTCAATGATTACAACTCGATACTAGAACAAAGATGACTCTATATGAATGCCTCCGGTGGTGTACCGGGATATGCAATGAACCAAGAGTGACATGTATGAAAGAATTATGAACGATGGCTTTGCCACAAATACTATGTCAACTACATGATCATGCTAAGCCATATGACAATGATGAATGTGTCATGATGAACGGAATGATGGAAAGTTGCATGGCAATATATCTCGGAATGGCTATGAAAATGCCATAATAGGTAGGTATGGTGGCTGTTTTGAGGAAGATATAAGGAGGTTTATGTGTGAAAGAGCGTATCATATCACGGGTTTTGGATGCAACGGCGAAGTGTGCGCCAACTCTCAATGTGAGAAAGGGCAATGCACGGTACCGAAGAGGCTAGCAAGGATGGAAGGGTGAGAGTGCGTATAATCCATGGACTCAACATTAGTCATAAAGAACTCACATACTTATTGCAAAAATCTAGAAGTCATCAAAAACCTCGGCACTACGCGCATGCTCCTAGGGGGATAGATTGGTAGGAAAAGACCATCGCTCGTCCCCGACCGCCACTCATAAGGAAGACAATCAAATAACACCTCATGTTTCAAAATTGTTGCATAACGTTTACCATACATGCATGCTACAGGACATGAAAACTTCAACACAAGTATTTCTCAATTTCACAACTACTCAACTAGCATGACTTTGATATTATTACCTCCATATCTCAAAACAATCATCAAGCATCAAACTTCTCTTAGTATTCAACACACTCATAAGAAAGTTTTATTATTAATCTTGCATACCAAGCATATTAGGATTTTAAGCAAATTACCATGCTAATAAGACTCTCAAAATAATCTAAGTGAAGTACGAGAGATCAATTGTTTCTATAAAACAAATCCACCACCGTGCTCTAAAAGATATAAGTGAAGCACTAGAGCAAAACTATAAAGCTCAAAAGATATAAGTGAAGCACATAGAGTATTCTATCAAATTCCAAATCATGTATGGCTCTCTCAAAAGGTGTGTACAGCAAGGATGATTGTGGTAGACTAACAAGCAAAGACTCAAATCATA
Organism: Triticum urartu; assembly: GCF_003073215.2. Lineage (NCBI taxonomy): Eukaryota > Viridiplantae > Streptophyta > Magnoliopsida > Poales > Poaceae > Triticum > Triticum urartu. The sequence goes on from NC_053025.1 coordinate 258,081,146, forward strand.
AAAGACGCTCCAAGCAAAACACATATCATGTGGTGAATAAAAATATAGCTCCAAGTAAAGTTACCGATAGAAGTAGACGAAAGAGGGGATGCCTTCTGGGGCATCCCCAAGCTTTGGCTTTTAGGTGTCCTTAGATTATCTTGGGGGTGCTATGGGCATCCCCAAGCTTAGGATCTTTCCACTCCTTGTTCCATAATCCATCAAATCTTTACCCAAAACTTGAAAACTTCACAACACAAAACTTAAAGTAGAAAATCTCGTGAGCTCCGTTAGCGAAAGAAAACAAAAGACCACTTCAAGGTACTGTAATGAAATCATTCTTTATTTATATTGGTGTTAAACCTACTGTATTCCAAATTTTCTATGGATTATAAACTATTTTACTAGCCATAGATTCATCAAAATAAGCAAACAACACATGAAAAACAGAATCTGTCAAAAACATAACAGTCTGTAGTAATCTGTAGCTAGGGCAAGATCTGGAACCCCAAAAATTCTAAAATAAATTGTTGGACGTGAGGAATTTATCTATTAATCATCTTAAAAAAGAATTAACTAAATAGCACTTTCCAAATAAAAATGACAGCAGTTCTCGTGAGCGCTAAAGTTTCTGTTTTTTACAGCAAGTTCAACAAGACTTTCCCCAAGTCTTCCCAACGGTTCTACTTGGCGCAAAAACTAATTAAACACAAAAAACACAACCAAAACAAAGGCTAGATAAATTATTTATTAAATAATAGCAAGTAAAAATATTGGGTTATCTCCCAACAAGCACTTTTCTTTAAAGCCTTATAGCTAGGCATTGGTAATTTTAATGATGCTCACAAGAAAGACAAGAATTGAAGCACAAAAGGAGCATCATAAAGCATGTGACAAACACATCTAAGTCTAACATACTTCCTATGCATAGGCATCTTAAAGGCAAACAAATTATCATAGCAAGCAAAAACTATCATATGCAAGGAAGCGGAAAGAAACAATAGCAATCTCAACATAACGAGAGGTAATTTAGTAACATGAAAATTTCTAAAACCATATTTTCCTCTCTCATAGTAATTACATGTAGGATCATAAGCAAATTCAACAATATAGGTACCACAAAACATATTCTTAATAGTATCCACATGTATGCAAAGTTGACACTCTTCCAAAATAGTGGGATTAACATTAACTAAAGTCATGACCTTTCCAAACCAACTTTTAATATTATTGCAAACATTATAATCAATCTCATATTCATCATGGGGTTTTAATAAATTTTCAAGATCAAAAGAAGAATCACCCCAATCATGATCGTTGCAACAAGTAGAGGACATAGTAAAACTAGCATCCCCAAGCTTAGGGTTTGGCATTTTATTAGCACAATTGACATTCATAGAATTTATACTATCATCATTGCAATCATGCTTTCTATTCAAAGATCTATCGTGAATCGCTTCATAAAGTAATTCATCACACTTTTCAGATTCACGAATTTCAAGCAAAACCTCATAAAGATAATCTAGTGCACAAAACTCACTAGCAATGGTTCATCATAATTGGATCTCTTGAGAAGATTAGCAAGTGGATGAGGATCCATAGATCTTAGGTTCTCTGTTTAGTAATAAATAAACAACTATTCCAACCATACGAGCAAACAAGAAACGGGCAAAAGAGGCAAATTGGGAAAGAGAAGGCGAACAGAGAGAGAGGGCGAATAAAACGGCAAGGGTGAAGTGGGGGAGAGGAAAACAAGAGGCAAATGGCAAATAATGTAATGCGGGAGATAGGGATTGTGATGGGTACTTGGTATGTTGACTTTTGCGTAGACTCCCTAGCAACGGCGCCATAAATTCTTCTTGCTACCTCTTGAGCACTGCGTTGGATTTCCCCGGAGAGGAGAGGATGATGCAGCAAAGTAGCATAAGTATTTCCCTCAGTTTTTGAGAACCAAGGTATCAATCCAGTAGGAGGCTACGCGCGAGTCCCTCATACCTACACAAAAACAATAGCTCAACGCAACCAACGCGCTTAGGGGTTGTCAATCCCTTCACGGTCACTTACGAAAGTGAGATCTGATAGAGATGATAAATAATATTTTTTTTGGTATTTTTGGTATAGAGATGCAAAGTAAAAGGTAAAAGCAAAGTAAAAGCAAAGCAATAATAAAGTGATGGAGATTGATATTACGAGAAAGAGATCCGGGGGCCATAGGTTTCACTAGTGGCTTCTCTCAAGAGCATAAGTATTCTACGGTGGGTGAACAAATTACCGTTGAGCAATTGACAGAATTGAGCATAGTTATGAGAATATCTAGGTATGATCATGTATATAGGCATCACGTTCGAGACAAGTAGACCGACTCCTGCCTGCATCTACTACTATTACTCCACTCATCGACCGCTATCCAGGATGCATCTAGAGTATTAAGTTAAAAAGAGAGTAACGCCTTAAGCAAGATGACATGATGTAGAGGGATAGTTCCATGCAATATGATAACAACCCCATCTTGTTATCCTCGATGGCAACAATACAATACGTGCCTTGCTGCCCCTTCTGTCACTGGGAAAGGACACCGCAAGATCGAACCCAAAGCTAAGCACTTCTCCCATGGCAAGAACAGCCAATCTAGTAGGCCAAACCAAACTGATAATTCGAAGAGACTTGCAAAGATAACCAATCATACATAAAAGAATTCAGAGAAGATTCAAATATTATTCATAGATAGACTTGATCATAAACCCACATTTCGTCGGTCTCAACAAACACACCGCAAAAAGAAGATTACATTGAATAGATCTCCACGAGAGAGGGGGAGAACATTGTATTTAGATCCAAAAAGAGAGAAGAAGCCATCTAGCTACTAACTATGGACCCGTAGGTCTGAAATAAACTACTCACACTTCATGGAAGGGGCTTGGATGATGATGTAGAAGCCCTCCGTGATCGATGCCCCTTTCGGCGGAGCTCCGGAACAGGCCCCAAGATGGGATCTCGTGGATACAGAAAGTTGTGGCAGTGGAATTAGGTTTTTGGCTCCGTCCCCAGTCGTTTGGGGGTATGTAGGTATATATAGCAGGAAGAAGTACGTCGGTGGAGCTTCGAGGGGCCCATGAGACAGGGGGCGCGCCCTAGGGGGGTGCCCTCCACCCTCATGACCGCCTCGTGGCTTTCTTGACAAAGGGTCCAAGTCTCCTGGATCATATCTGATGAGAAAATCACGTTTCCGAAGGTTTCATTCCGTTTGGACTCCGTTTGATATTCTGTTTCTCCGAAACACTGAAATAGGCAAAAAAACAGCAATTCTGGGCTGGGCCTCCGGTTAATAGGTTAGTCCCAAAAATATATAAAAGTGGAAAATAAAGCCCAGTATAGTCCAAAACAGTAGATAATATAGCATGGAGCAATAAAAAAATATAGATACATTGGAGACGTATCAGGCGGTCATCCCAACTGACATCGAGTTCGACTCACCTCGCGTCACCATGTACACCAAGGCGGAGACAAAGGAAGCACGAGAAGACAAAGTTGATTTGCTGGAAGAGGGCCAGCTGTTGGCACTCAGCCGGTCCACCATCTACCAGAAGAGTCTACGCCACTACCACAGCCGAAAGGTCAAGCAAAGATCCTTCCAAGAGGGAGACCTTGTGCTCCGGCTGATCCAGCGAATAGCCGGCCAGCACAAGCTTTCGGTCCCTTGGGAAGGCCCTTTCATCATCAGCAAAGCCTTGGGCAACGACTCCTACTACCTGATCGATGCTCAGAAGCCTAGGGCACGCAAGAGGGACGACTCTGGCAAGGAAACAGGGTGCCCATGGAATGCAAATCTCCTTTGAAGATTTTACAGTTGATGCAGTATGCACCACGCTACCTTTTGTATTAAGTATGAAAACTTCGGGCCCCTCAAGGAGCACTCGGGGGCTACCCCTCTTTTATCTATATGATAAGTATTATGCCTACAAATGTGTTATTCCATTTCTCCGCCTGAAACCGGATTCGACCAGTTGGCCCGAGGGCTTGCCGGCTTGTACTATGTCGGTGTTTACTGCTGTCGGACAAGTAATGTGCCAGCACCTAAGCCCTCCCTTGCCACAAGGCACAGCTCGCGGAGCGGCTGTTCACTTGGCAAGAGTTAAGGGCAAGAAACGGTGCTCACATGAGAAATGGCTAAGGACCAAAACATTGACATAGGACGAGCTGTCCCTTCGCCTCACCGACCGGCTGCTAAGCAGCCGGCCGGCCGGCTTCTTACTTAGCTTGCAACGTTCCATTTGGTCAAAGTACTTGTCCTCCCACAATGGTGAAGTACTTGACCAGGCTGCTGTCCGCAGAGCGGCTGTCCGGCTAGCAAGTAGGTACCAAGCGAGGGCGGGAAAGGAAAAAACCAAGGAACAAAAAAGCAAGAAAAGTCGGATCTCGGCCAAAGCACAGCGTGTGTGGAAAATAATTTACATGCCAAAAGCGCCTCGGCCAACATTGAACATAGTTTTGCATATCCGGTTGGTAAGGGAGGATCTGCATCATGGTCAAACTGGTCAGTCGGCAAAATAGAGCCCGCCAAGAGAGAGAGAGAGAGAGAGAAAAAGGATCAAGAGCTTACCACAGGCGACGGATTGGCGCGGGAGTACGGCCGCTTGCCGAACCGCCACTCCTCCTCCTCAAGCTTGCAGCCCGCGATCTCATTCACCAGGTGGACCACCTCTACAGTCGGCATATCTTTGGTCCACATCCAGCACAGGTCGCGATGTCCACTCATCTGGCTTATCATATGAGGCCGGCCTTGAAGCGGGAGGGTCCGACGCACCACGAAGGCGACTAGCAAGTTAGACACCTTGCGGCCCTCCGACTCCGTCATCACCTTAAGGAGGGCGATGGCGGTGGAGGCGTCATCCGACAGCGGCTTCGGCTTGAAGCCCCAATTGGTGCGGGGCACAGCAGGCGGACTAGCCACATAAGGCGGCAGGTTGATGAAGTCGTTCACCGGGTCGACGTTCTTCACATAGAAGTACGACTTCTGCCATAGCTTCATCGACTTTATCAACTTGATGGCTGGAAAGGCGTTTCCAGCACTTGGACGCCGCACCGCAATGAAGGCTCCTCACTGGGCCGCCTCCTCCTTGACAGCGGTGCCGAGCTTGGTGTAGAAAAAGGCCCCCAGAGCTCGATGGTGGGGAGGACGCCAAGATAACCCTCGCGTAGGGTGACGAAAGCCGACAGCAGCACCACAGTGTTTGGTGTGAGGTGGTGCGGCTGGAGTCGGTAGAAGGTCAAGAAAGAGCGGAGGAAGTCGCTCGTCAGCAGGCCAAAGCCACGGAGGAAGTGCGAGCGGAAGATGACGCGCTCGCCTTCCTCCGGCGCCGGCAAGATCTCGTTGGCGGGCGGCAGGCGCACCCTGACGTGGTCCACACCGGGCAGTCGCCGCGTATCAAGGAGGAACGTGAGGTGGTCCTCGTGGACGTTGGAGCCGTCCCAGTCGCCGGAGCGCTACATGACGGCTCGACCTCGACGAAGGCGAAGGGCGGTGATGAGTGCGTGGGCCTGCGGTGGAGCGGAGAGAGGGCACGGGAAGAAGAAGCTCGACGACGGTAGTGAGCCGCGGCAGCACTTCGGCAGAGCGTGGAGTGCAGCAACGGCGAGAATAAGAAAGGGCGAGAGGAGGGAGCGCGTGCCTCTACCACTCTCCTCCCCCCTACTTATAGCCCCTGGCTGCGAAGCCGAGGGGGCGGGGTGTGGGATCGTGGGATTTACCACGCCCATGAACCCACGACCCCGCACTTACTGCGCAGTAATGGCATGTGGTAAAAGCGCGTGGGATCCCAACCACAAGCTTCGGTCGCAGCAGATCCGCGTGCATGTCGAGGCCCGGTATTGGCAGGCCTGTCCTGCAGCGACGTCCCGTCACGTATGGGCTGGCAGGCCGGCACGACCAGCTAATGCAGTGTGGCGCGCGCCGTGACGGTTCAAATTTCACCAGTTGGCTTGCCTGGCCAGGGCCGACTCCTAGCAGACGGCGTCCAGAGGACGAACAAGACAAGTAACCAGGACCGAAAGCTGCCGGGGCAACCCGCTGTGTCAGCCGCGGTGACCCACCAGCTTCGGGGACTACTGTCGGAGTTATTGGCCAAGGGTAGCCTCATCTGCCCCCCATAGCATTTGAAGACACCGGGGCCAACTGCGCCCCTCAAGTGCCGAAGATTGATCGCCGCTATCTTGTGGCCGGCTGGCCCAAGCAGCTGGCTGCTAGAAGGCGGTGGACCCCAAAAGACGGCCATGAATTGGGCCGCCTCCTAGCAGGCGGCCACCATAGGGGGCGGCTCCTAGCAGGCGGCCCTAAGCGCCCTTAAAGTCCGAGCCCCCATGAGTACGATGAGACGAGGCATGGCTACAGAGAAGCCTGCCATCCTCGAATCCAGGGAGGGTCGTGGCCACAGTGCGCCGTACCAGCTACTGATCTCCCGGACGGCGCGACACTGTTGCCTTTTCGCCCGTGACATCACCCAAGTCAGAGGGGACCCTGCTCCCACGACGGGCTATCGGTACGGCCCGCGGGCGGGGGGCCCTACCAGCCTGTGAGAAGCCAGAGGGCGGCAAGCTCAGCCAGTCGGCTTCCAGTAGGTGGCCCCTCCCTTTCCTAGGAGTGTGTGCGGCATCAACCAGGAGAGATGGGGAATGGCTACAGTGAACGACCGCCAGGCGGCGGAACTGTAGCCACACCTTCCGCGACAAAGCAAGCGTCATTAGGAGCACGGCTACAGTGCTTGGCAGCCGGCAGGACCCGCAAGCAGCGGGTATGGCCTGTCAGCCAAGTACAAGATAGCTGGCGAGGCCCACCAGTCGGCGGGCCCCACCAGTCAGCAAAAGAGCCGCCACCCAAAGACACTGACGACCTGGGCCCACACCCGGCCATTTTACCATTGTACCCCTAGGGGGTAGGCCTATATAAAACCCCTAGGGCACCCATGCAAAGGGTTCAGATCTTGAGGACACCCACACACGTAGAGAGAGGAGAGAGCTAGCCATGCCCTTCTTCCTCCTCTAGGAAACAGCTCAAGGAGCAACTTGTAGCTACTTGTTGAGACAGTGATCATGCGGAGACCCCGCAGAGCTGGACTAGGGGTGTTATCTCCTTGGAGAGCCTCGAACCTGGGTAAGATCCGCCGGCATGCATGTCTTCGCCTCATCCCATTTCCTGGCACCAGCGACGTCTTACTTGCCCCCTCCATGATAAGCCACCCTTTGGCATATGTCGCACGACACCCCCGACACTTTCTCAATCCTCAAGGTAGCCTGAATGAGAGAGTCAAGTTGATCTTGTTTAGACTTGAGAAATACATGGGATGCCTCTTCAGCACTTGGCATCATGGCTGCCTTCTCTGCTTTTGCTTTTTCTCTCTTCTCCTAAGCCTCTACTGATGTATGATCTGAAGCGTCCATAACAACTGTGTTATCCTCACGATCAGGCCTCAAGGGAAGGTGCTCTTTATCCAACAGATATATGCCTTTCCCCATCTTGGAGTTGATGAGCATCTGGATGTGTGGAGCATACCCACATGATCACTTATGGTCCGCTGCAGTTCTATTGATTGTCTCAACAATCAAACTCATCAACTTAAATTTATGTGGCACATCAAACATTTGAAGCCAGTTGATGGAGTGGCCTCTGATCATCATGTGATCTCCTGATTTGGGCAGTAAGGTTTGCCTCAATATGGTGTTCATGGTGGCCAATCCAGACAACAGATAGTATACTGAGCCTAGCTTGTGTGTCTCCAAGGCCTTGTCAGGTATTTCCTTGTACATATTGGCCATGGAGTTGTGACCTTTCCTACGCTTTGCATAGAGATCTATGTCATCCGCAGCTTCTTCTGGAGCATTGATAAGCTTGGCCTACTCAGCAACTGTGGACTGGTATCTTGTACCCTCAGTCATCTAGACAATTATTCCATTTGGGTAAAAGTGAGAAGTAGAGTAAAACTACATGATCAGCTCATCATTCCATTTGGTCAATTCTTGACCCACAAAAGTGTCAACTCCATTTAGTCTGAAGCTCTCATGCACTCCAGGGAAATGATCTTCATTCTTGTCAATGTACTTCCAGTCCACCCATTTCATGTCACACACAATGGGCTTCTTATCCAAGAGGACTGTCTCATAAAAGTCCTGATGTTCCTTGGTGTGAAATCTGTAGTCCACACAAGTTCTTCTCCTCACAGCATAGGGGTCTAATTGTCTCCACAGTCTGAGACCTGCATCCTTTCTTTCCTTAATTTTTTCAGCCACTGGGTGATTGTCATCATGATTAGGAATTTTTGGCTTGAATTTCCTAAGCAGTTGGGCTTCTTCTTCTGCTTCTTCCATTTCAGGCACTGGGGCCTTGTTCTTTTCAGCAGATGGTATGTTTTTGGTGCTTCTCTTTGGTGTAGTCTTAGAAGCTTGAGCATCAGCCTTAGGGGCAGTCATTGGCTTTGATGGAGCAGCCCCAGACTTGATGGCACCCCCCATCAGCTTCTATGCTTTGGATGTTGGTGCAACATCCTCCTCATCCTCTTCCTCATCTGATTGGATCATCATTGATGGTTTCCAATAACTTTAGCCATGGTCTTTTTGACCCTTTATTTCCTCTTCTTCCCCTCACCAGCAGCCTCTTCTTCAGTTGACTTGGTGACTTCAAGAGTTGAGGCTCTGGCCTTAGACATTGGCACTCTCTTGGCAGGAGCTTTCTTGTGCAATCCATGCTTTGTTGAATCTACAGTGCCAAATTGTTTCTTAACAACCTTTTTCTTTGAGGCGACTTCCTCCTCAACATCAAGTCCTCATCTTCAGAGTCTGAGTTTCTCTTCTTCCTTGTTCTGTTACTGCCATTGGAAAGTTGCTTGGGGTGTGCTTCTGCTACCCTCATCATAGCTGCTAGAGGGACTACTGCCCTCACTCAGGTTGACCTGTTCCTCAGACTTGTTCTGGCTGTCACTTTGATTTGACATGGCTGAAACTGCAAACTGACCTGAGAGCTGACCCTGTGAATAGATATAGTTGAGATAGAGTGGATGAGCAACACAAAGTGTAGAGATTTTGCAGAGCAATCGAGTCAAAAACTTAGTTTAAGTCTTCTACAAAACTCATTTCAGAGCTACCAATTTGTTAAACTTGGTGACACCGAAGCAACATTAGAGTCTAAACTAGTGGAATCAGTCAGACCGAGACACAGTTCGGAAACGCCGAGATTGCTAGGGTTTCACTTAGAGTTGAACTCGGTCACACCGACTGTAAGTTTCGGTCATACTGGAATTCACAAGTGCAACGGCCTAGGCCAAATCGGTGAGACCGATTTCTACAACTCGGTCGGTCCGAGATGAGTTCGGTGGAAACCTAACCCTAAATTTTCAAAACAACACTAATCTAAAGGAAGTTTTTGCTAGATAGAATAATCTCATACGTGGTAAGAATCATGGCATTGACCTAAGTGCAAGAATCAGAGGTTAAGATTGCACATAGGGGTCGAGTTCATACCCTAACTCGGATGTGAACTCACTACGGCGACAACGGTGGCGAAGATTCGATTGACGGCAGCGGTGACCAGCGGCAGGCGCTCGCTGGCGATGAGGAGACAATCCAGAGACCTTGAGTCGTGAGAGTTGGATACACGTGGGCGAAGGGTTTCAGAGGAATTTCCAAAATTTGAACCGTGGGTATATATATCTAGACCTTGTCGGTGTGACCGAGTGGAACGACTCGGTGGCACCGAGATGCAGAATTGCAAGCGGTTACTGCAACTCGGTGTGGCCAAATTGTTCAAATCGGTTGCACCGAGATTGAAACCTAGATCAACTCAATGAACTCTGTATGACCGAAAGGAATGAACCAGTCAGACCGAAATACGTAGAGAGGTTTTGGAAGTTTAAGTCTATGATGAATCGGTGGCTCCGAGTGCTCCTCACCCAGAGGGTTCGAATCTGACTTGATAAAACTTTGTGATGTAGCATGAACAGAGTTTGAGATGAGAAAAGCATAGATAGCTAGAGGGAGTTCTTAGGCATTCTTGTCCATCCAGTTGGCAAAAGAAAAGACCAAACAATCAAAGCAACAAATGGATGTTCTTGAATGAGAAAAATATGCACTCAACATGCTCACACACTAAGATAGCAAACGAAATATGTGGCAAAGCATGCACAAAAACTCTAGCATCTATCAAGCAATTGGAGATTACTAGGTCATCTATATGTGAGTATATTAACTGAGGAGTCAAAAGAGAACATTTGATCATAGGTCATACTCATCGTTTAAGCACAAGTGGGGTTACCACTTTTACATAAAGCATTGTTGTGTTCACACAAACAGAGTTGCTTTAGCTTAATTCTTAGCGTAAAGCTCCCCCTAGATGTGATATCCCCCCTAAGAGGGATGAACTAACCTTGGGTTTTGTCGATGATGACTTCATGTAGATGTTGAAGATGTGGATGCTCAATGTTGATGTAGATCATTTGGAGCAATCCATTGGAGTGAGTTGCACTTTCAATACCTACATGGGTTAGCCCCACAAGGAACAAACAAGGATATCCATAGACATAGAGCGAAGTACACACAAGATGATGTCCAGGGGAGCATTTGGTTACCTTGTCCCTTGACTTACCAACAAGAGGGTTTGTGACTCCTTGAACTAGTGCAAGATGTGGAAGTTGTTTGCACTTGTCTTTGCCAAAATGAATATGAGTGAAGTGTGTTGGCAGAGTCACCCTCATGAACTCTCTAGTTCTTCTTCTTCGGGATCCACATCATCTTGATGGGAATCCTTGGAGTTGTAGTCCTACTTGATGAAGTAGAGCTTGATGTAGTCTTGGGAACCCACTTGACCAAAGCCTTAGGAGCTCCTTCAAATGCATCAATCTCCTCTTGAACCTTGTCATTGCCTTTTAGCTTGTGGTCTTGTGGTATTGATCTTCTTTCCTCTCAACTCCATTGGCATTGAACCTTCGTTCCAAACCAGCACCTTGATTCTTCCGGTGCCTTCCTTGCTTGCGTACAATTTCCTCAAATTGCTTACTTTCGGCAAGGCTCTTGTAAACACCTTTCTATATAATTCCCTTCAATAAGCTATTTTCTTGCTCAAGTGAAACTTGGCTAAGAGAATCATTAGTGGAATCAAGAGAACTACTAGAAGCAACAATATCGGATTTAGCATGATTACTGTTACTACTAGAATAAGAATCTTTCTTACTCTTGTTGCTAGATTTTACTTGTGGCATGTCAGTAGACAAGAGTAAATGCTTGGCAATATAAGAAGAATTGTTCTTATGAAGATCATCATTGATTGCTTTTAAGAATCCATGCTCTTGCTCTAGGTTGAGATTTTCAAAGCGTAGCTTCTCATGAGTCTTTAAAAGCTCTCGGTGATCTTCTAAGGTAGTTTCATGAGCTAACTTAAGAGTGTTCAATTCTTTAGTTAGACGTTCAATGTAACAACCCAAATTTTCAATTTGGAATGTTATACATAGATCACTCTTGCATATCATATTTTATTGCATTTTGTCTCGCGATCCTCGAAATCCTAAGCAACTCAAGGACCCTCGAAGAGAGTTGGGAATTTCCCCGGTTTTCAAATTTGATTTTTATCAAATATTGAAACGAGGATTTTTGGTTTTAATTATTTTTCCCTCCAAAAATATTTCATATTAAAGTATATGAGAGGAGATAATATGACTTCTCCAAAATAATTGAAATATTGGAGGAAAAATATTAAAATCAAATATTTGTTTTTATTTGGATTTTATTGCAATTTTGTTTGCATTAGAAAAATTGCACGTTTTCAAATTTTCATTTTAGGGCCAAGAAAATGTTCATCTCGTTCTAAATATTTTATTTAGATGGTGAAAATTTGCATTGGAATTTTTAGATTTATATTTTATTTTCTAGGATTAAAAAAATTCTTTGGGCGTCGACTGGGCCAAAACCGAGCCGGACTCCGCCTCCCCGCTGCCTTGCCCCTCCCCCAAGCCACCTCCCCCTCCCCTCTTTAAATACCCAAGCCCCCCCGCCACCACCACCCATCCCTCCGTCCACAGCCCCGCCACCGCAGCCGCGCCGCCACCTCTGCCGCGCCGCGCCGCCTCGCTCCGCCACCTCGCCGCCTCGCCCCGCCGCCGCTCCGGCTTCTCGCCGGACCCGACGAGGTAGCCGTTTGCCATCGGGTTTTTTCTTTAAAAAAAGAAACCGTTTCGGTTTTTTTTGAAAAACCTAGTTCATTTTTTTAGATCGGTTCGCCTGTTTTTCCCGGTTCTTCTCTTTAGTGGACGTTCGTCCGTATGTTCATTTTAACGAACGGTTTTCGCTCGTTAGTTACAAACAACGAACGCTCGTTTGTTAAACTGTTCGTCAGCTTTCTTTTATCGAATTTTTCCGCGATTATTTCTGATCGCGATTTCTGATCCGATTTTCGTTTCAGTTTATCTTTTCGCTCGTTTATCGGAATCAGGCGATTCAAGTGCCTAGATCTTCGTCTCAAGACCCTCGTTCTGTTTAATCAACTTAAACAAGATTTTGCTACTGTAAAATTTGACCTTAGTCCATATTAGTAAACGGATCTTGTTTCTTTCACCGTTTGAGTTTCGTTACTCCGTTTGATTTGATTCTTTTTGCAAACCGGAGTTCTTAAGTTGAAGTTTCTGGTAGATCTTCTTATTTGAGATTTACCCGTGCTTCTTTGCTTGATTGCTTATGTATGCTATTGTTTGTTTGCGATAGAATTCCCGGAGTGCGAAGCGTGTTATTTGGAGTCCCTAGGTTTCACGGATCATCAGCAAGGCAAGTAACACTTTGATCATATCCCTTTATCACCCAGTTTTTATGCATTAGTTCCAATCCTCAAATATTGCATGATTAGGATGCCATTAACATGTGGGTTGGGAAGTAGTTGATGAGGTAGAAACTATTGCCCTGCTATATTCAAACCTTGGGAGTTACTTATACGAATTGCTTATATTGCTATACTATGCTCATAGACGTGGTTTGGGTGAGTGAAATCCATGACAGATGTGAGATTGTTAATTAATTGTTTAACTTAAGGTGGCAACTTTAATACACATCTGGGTGGATTGAGGCACCTGGAGAACCCAGTGTTGCCTGTATTTTTTGGAAATCCTAGGGTCCCGTGTGATTTTCCTATGGACCGCCACCCAGGCTCAAAGGAAACTGAGATGATTCATGCTAGAAACTTCCATGTGCAGCCACAAGCTATTATGGGCTCTAGCATAGTTGAGTAAGTTACATGAAGCTCTTGAAGAGGTGGATCAGCACGTAGTGGGTTGTAGGTTTGGTATGGTCTTCCTAGAGTAGAGAGTTAATGTTCCTGAAAGACTGTGTCTCGGTCATCCGTTTCTCAAACACCATGTAGTGCGAGAAATCCAACGGAGGCGATCGAGTCTTGTGGGGAAAAGTGCGCAAACCTCTACAAAGTGTACAAACTAATAATGGTTAGCCGTGTCCCCGGTTAAGGACATCTTAAGTATCTAGTACTTGGAATATCTTAAGTATCTCATCACTTTTTAACTTAATATTGTTGGGTTGATAATTACTTTAATTGGCATTGAGTTGGAGGAACCTTCTCAATGATGTTTCAACTACCATGATAGTTAAATTAAAATCTATTCCTTTGTTGTAGGGAAAAAATGGCTTTTCACAAAAACTATAACCATAGAGCTTTCCACCTGCCAAATATGCATGTAGTGATAGCATTATTCTGTTCTTGCTCTACTGTGTTACTTTGCCAGCATATTCCATGTGCTGACCCGTTTTCGGGCTGCAACGTATTATGTTGCAGACTTTTCAGACGAGGAGTAATGTTCGTTAGGTCGTTGCCGTGCAGCTCAGCTATGTCGTTGGAGTTGATGGACTCACTTTATCTTCCAAGCCTTCCGCTGTTATCGTATTAGATGGCCTTAAGCCATATTTATTGTAATAAGTTCTCTTTGGAGACATTCGATGTAATAAGTGTGTGATTGCTACTCTGTTATAAATCCTCGACTACTGTGTGTGTCAGCATTACCGATCCAGGGATGACACTGAAGCACAGAGACTTGACCGTTTGAGGTCGGGTCGCTATAAGATGGTATCAGAGCACACACTGAGTGTAGGACACGACCATTAAGCTAAAGCCATAGATCACTATTCTCTTCTCATTTCTGACTCCTCTCCATTTTCCACTCTTTAGGATGGCGGATGCAAGGAACAAGTTTGCACAACCGGATGAAGACACATCTTTTGGACGACACTTGAAGGAAGTCACTAGGTACCTGAACATAGGAATACCAAGCGTCACCGGGACGTACAATGCCACTTTACCAGAAGAGGAGCGATGGATGATTCAAGTTCAAGTTCCAGGAAGGACCTTCACGCCAGTCACTAAACCCATAGAGTTTTCCTTCGATACACCAACCTGGAGTCTAGGAAAGAGTATGGAAGCTCACATCACCATGGGACGCATTGCAGAAGTTTACCAAAAGGAGCTTAAGGATACTATCTACCAGATCTGTGGGCGCCAAGATGAGCAATGGGAGATGATCAGCACCAGGAAAGATAGATCAATTGCAGCTTGCATTCAGGAACTAAACCAGCACATTTGACGCCAGGAGAATCAAATGTGCGTAGGCATGATAGATCTGAAGAAGGCGAAGACAAGGATCATCGAACTAGAAGAAGAACTTAAGTCTACACGCGATGGAGACGAAGAGGAAATTATGACACTATTGGAGAAGAATGAGACCTGATTAAGAAGACCGGAGTATTCATGGGAGACCCCGGACCAGTAGAAGAAGATGAAGAACCCAAGGAGATTTGTCAGGAGGACTACATCATCATCGACGAGACCGACTCCGACCTTAGCGATGATGACTTTGAAGACGAAGCTGGAGCAGATATCATGGAGTCTTCAACCGAGGAATATTTTTAGTAGACCACCACATCAGTAGTAGTATTCCACCATGTAAATAGTGTAGTCCGAGCACTTTCGCGATAGTTCTAGACCGATTGTATGCCCTTGCTTGATTGATTGAGTGAAATGATTGTGTTTGTCTCATGTGCATATGGGTAGTGCTTTCTCATTAGACCTCATTCTATTCTAATCTCTCCCCTCTAAACCCATCAGATGCCTCCGAGACATGACCCCAGATTCGCTTTCCCACCTGAGCTCACTCAGTTGATCCAGCAACAGAATACCCTGATGCAGTTGTTAGTCCAGAACCAAGGCAACGACAACAACAACAATCCACCACCACCACCACCAGTTGACAACTTAGCCCGTTTTATGAGGTTGCAACCGCCGGTGTTTTCCAGTAGCACCAAGCCTATAGCAGCAGATGCTTGGCTCCGCAGGATTGGAAGAGAGTTAACCACTGCAGGATGTACCGATGCCGAGAAGGTGCGTTTTGCCGCACATCAGTTGGATGGACCAGTAGCCTCATGGTGGGAGAATTACACTGTCACCTACCCTATAGCCACGGTGACATGGGATCAGTTTCAGCAAGCCTTCCGTACAGCCCATGTCTCAACTGGAGCTATGAGTATGAAGAAGCGTGAGTTTCACAACTTATGCCAGGGGAACCGTACTGTGGCTCAGTACGCAGATGAGTTTAGCAAGTTGTCTCGCTATGCCCCTGATGATGTGGCCATAAATGCCGCAAAGCAGGAGAAGTTTATGGAAGGGCTGAATGATGAGATGAGCATGCAATTGATGGTGGCAACATTCAACAACTACCAGAAGTTGGTAGATAAGGCTCTTATGATTGAAGGGAAGCAGTAGCAGATTGAGAACCGTAAGAGGAAGTATGGACAAGGGAGGTATAACTCAGGAGCTCACCAGAAGCCTCGCCTAACCCCGAACTCGGGAGGACTTGTTCATAACCATGGAGGCCACACCCATAATGGAGGAAGTAACCATAATCATACTGGCCCAAGGAATGGGAATGGAAATGGGGCAAGCAACAATCAGAACCGCCCCAATCCAGCCACACCCACCAAGAGAGACCTAAGCCACGTTACTTGTTTCAAGTGCGGGAAGACTGGACACTATGCCACGGAGTGCCCTGAAGGGGAGAATGGAAACGGAAATGGGAGCGCTGGGTAGAAGCCTAATCCATTCAACAAAGGACAAGTGAACCACGTTAACGTGGAGGAGGTTGAAGAGCAGCCAGACGCAGTTATAGGTAAGTTTTTGGTTAAGTCATTTACCGCTCTTGTTCTTTTTGATACTAGTGCATCGCATTCATACATATCAAGGGAATTCGTGGATAAGTTTAAACTACCAACCCAAACCCTTAGGACCCCTTTGTTAGT
This sequence comes from Triticum urartu, assembly GCF_003073215.2. Lineage (NCBI taxonomy): Eukaryota > Viridiplantae > Streptophyta > Magnoliopsida > Poales > Poaceae > Triticum > Triticum urartu. The sequence continues at coordinate 258,097,445 of NC_053025.1, forward strand.
AAGTTCACTTGGAGCAGAGTATATGGCTAGTCGATGGTGCGACCAGATACCCTTAACCATTGGCAACCATGTTTTTCCGTGCGACCTAATTATCTTGGAGTCACAAGGATTGGATGTGATATTAGGAATGGACTAGATGTCAAAGTACGAAGGAAGCATTAACTGTGTTAGTAGATCAATTTGCCTCACCACCCCTGAGGGAAAAAGGATTAAGTATGTATCTAGGCATGCGCCAAGAAGTAGCCAAGTAAATACCCTCACGGGAGTTGTTCAGGAGGAAGTGCCTGTAGTAAAGGATTACCTGGATGTTTTCCCGGAGGAGTTACCAGGCATTCCACCGGATCGAGATATCGAGTTTTTGATAGAGCTATTGCCAGGTACAGGGCCAATATCCAAGAGACCCTATCGGATGCCCGCGAATGATCTGGAGGAGATTAAGAAACAGATCAAGGAGTTATTGGAGAAATGTTACATTCGATGGAGTTCATCACCATGGGGGGCCCAGTACTTTTGGTTGAGAAGAAGGATAAGTCTTTAAGAATGGTTGTTGATTATCGGGCCTTGAATGAAGTGACGATCAAGAACAAGTACCCACTGCCGATGATCAATGATCTGTTTGACCAGCTAAAGGAGCTAAGGTGTTTTCGAACATCAATTTGCGATCAGGATACCATTAGTTGAAGATTCGAGAGAAGGATATACCAAAGACATCATTCACCACACGGTACGGGCTGTATGAATATACAGTCATGTCGTTTGGACTGACTAACGCCCCTGCCTATTTCATGAGCATGATGAACAAAGTATTCATGGAATATTTGGATAAGTTTGTTGTGGTGTTCATTGATGATATAATGGTATACTCGAAGAATGAAGAGGAACACAGGGAGCATTTGCGTTTAGTTCTCGAGAAACTCAAGGAACACCGGTTGTATGCCAAGTTCAGCAAATGCGAGTTTTGGTTGAAGGAAGTCGGATTCCTTGGACATGTTATATCAGGAGAGGGTATAGCAGTAGACCCCACCAAGGTCCAGTCAGTCACTGAATGGTTGGCACCCACTTCAGTTAGCGAGATCCACAATTTTCTTGAACTCACAGGATAGTATCGAAGATTCATTGAGAATTTTTCCAAGATCGCGAAGCCAATGACAGAATCATTGAAGAATATACGTAAGGATTTCCAAGTGTATTGCGACGCCTCACACTTAGGACTTGGAAGTGTGCTTATGTAGGACGGAAGAGTTGTTTCGTATGCCTCACGACAACTAAAGCCTCACGAGTTGAACTATGCCACGCATGACTTGGAGCTAGCAGTCGTAGTACATGCGTTGAAGACTTGGAGACATTACCTTATTGGAAACCGTTGTGATGTGTACACGGATCATAAGAGTTTGAAGTACATTTTCACACAAAAGGAGTTGAACCTTATGCAGAGGAGATGGTTGGAGCTTATAAAGGATTATGACATGAAGCTGCACTATCACCTAGGAAAGGCCAATGTCGTAGCAGACGCTTTGAGCCGGAAGAGTTATGCTAATACCCTAGAGAGCACGGGATTGCCGAAGGAGTTAGCAGAGGATCTCCGGGAACTTCAATTGGAGATTGTTCCTAGAGGTTTTGTTGCAACAATGGAGGTTCAGTCTACATTGTTGGGAAAGATTCGAGAAGCTCAGAAGGATGACAAAGAGATTGCGGAGATAAAAGAGAGAATGAGCGAAGGAAAGGCCCAATGTTTTCGTGAGGATGAGCACGACACCTTATGGTTTGAGGACCGTGTTTATGTGCCCAATAACACAGAGATCAAGAAATTAATACTTCAGGAGGCTCATGACTCACCATACTCGATACACCCCAGAAACACCAAGATGTATTTGGATTTGAAGGAACATTTCTGGTGGACAGGGATGAAGAAGGATATCGCCGAGTATGTAGCCGTATGTGATGTATGTCAGAGAGTGAAGGCAGAGCATCAAAAGCCAGCAGGATTGCTACAGCCTATGCCGATACCCGAATGGAAGTGGGATAAACTTGGCATGGATTTTATCACTGGATTACCAAGGACCAAATTAGGTTATGATTCTATATGGGTAGTAGTTGACCGCTTGACCAAAGTGGCACACTTTATCCCAGTGAAAACAACTTATACCAGTGCAAAGTTGGCCAAGATATATATGACCAGGATCGTATGTCTGCATGGAGTTCCGAGGACCATCATATCAGATAGAGGAACACAGTTTACCTCAAAGTTTTGGCATCAGCTGCACCAGACTTTGGGAACAAGATTGGAGTTCAGTACAACATTTCACCCGCAGACAGATGGACAGACCGAGAGAGTCAACCAGATTCTGGAGGACATGTTGAGGTCCTGTATGCTAGATTGTCGATCTAGTTGGGATGACAATCTGCCTTATGCAGAGTTCTCATACAACAATAGTTACCAAGCCAGTCTGAAGATGACACCATTTGAAGCCCTGTATGGACGAAGGTGCAGAACACCGTTGATGTGGGATGAAGTTGGAGACCGACAGTTGTTTGGACCAGACTTGATCAAAGAGTCTGAGGAGAAGGTTAAACTGATTCGAGATAGACTGAAGATAGCTCAGTCCAGACAGAAGAGTTATGCAGATTCAAAACGCAAGGAGGTAACCTATGAAATTAGAGATAGAGCATATCTGCGAGTATCACCTTTGCGAGGAGTAAAATGTTTTGGAGTTAAGGGAAAGTTAGCCCCGAGATTTGTAGGACCATATCGTGTTTTGGAACGGATGGGAGAAGTTGCCTACAAGTTGGAGTTACCTGAAGGACTGTCAGGAGTTCACGATGTGTTTCACTTTTCCCAGTTGAAGAAGTGCCATGCTGAGATGGTCAATATACCGCTAAGAGATACCGTACCCTTGGAGGCGATTCAGTTGGACAATGATTTGACTTATGAGGAGAAGCTAGTCAAGATTTTGGAGTTTGCGAGTCGAGTCACCTGCATCAAGGTTATCAAGTTTTGCAAAGTTCAGTGGAGCCACCATACCGAGGATGAAGCCACCTGGGAACGAGAGGATGATCTTCGCAAAGACCACCCACACCTATTTTCTAGCCAACCCAAATCTCAAGGGCGAGATTCATCTTAAGGGGGGTAGGTTTGTAACATCCCAAATTTTCAATTTGGAATGTTATACATAGATCATTCTTGCATATCATATTTTATTGCATTTCGTCTCGCGATCCTTGAAATCCTAAGCAACTCAAGGACCCTCAGAGAGAGTTGGGGATTTCCCCGATTTTCAAATTTGATTTTTAAAAATTATTGAAACGAGGATTTTTGGTTTTAATTATTTTTCCATCTAAAAATATTTCATATTAAAGTATATGAGAGGAGATAATATGACTTCTCCAAAATAATTGAAATATTGGAGGAAAAAAAATAAAATAAAATATTTGTTTTTATTGCAATTTTGTTTGCATTAGAAAAATTGCACGTTTTCAAAATTGCATTTTAGGGCCAAGAGAATGTTCATCTCGTTCTAAATATTTTATTTAGACGGTGAAAATTTGTTTTGGCATTTTTAGATTTTTATTTTATTTTCTAGGATTTTTTTTCTATTCTGCGGAATTTTAAAAAAAATCTTCGGGCGCCAACTGGGCCGAAACCGAGCCAGACTCCGCCTCCCCGCCGCCTTGCCCCTCCCCCAAGCCAGCTCCCCCTCCCCTCTTTAAATGCCCAAGCCCCCTGCCACCACCACCCACCCCACCGCCCGCAGCCGCGCCGCGGCCTCTACCGCGCCGCGCCGCCTCGCTCCGCCGCCTCGCCTCGCCGCCACCTCGCCGCCTCGCCCCACCGCCGCTCCCGTGTGTCGCCAGACCCGATGAGGTAGCCGTTCGCCGCCGGTTTTTTCTTTAAAAAAGAAACCATTTTGGGTTTTTTTAAAACCTAGTTCGTTTTTTAGATCGGTTCGCCGGTTTTTTCCGGTTCTTCTCTTTAGTGGACATTCATCCGTACGTTCGTTTTAACGAACGGTTTTCGCTCTCTAGTTACAGACAACGACGCTCGTTCGTTAGCCTGTTTGTCAGCTTTCTTTTATCGGATTTTTCCGCGATTATTTCTGATCGCGATTTCTGATCCGATTTCCGTTTCAGCTTATCTTTTTGCTCGTTTATCGGAATCAGGCGATTCAAGCACCTAGATCTTCGCCTCGAGACCCTCTTTCTGTTTAACAACTTAAACAAGATTTTTCTACTATAAAATTTGACCTTAGTCCAGATTAGTAAACGGATATTGTTTCTTTCGCCGTTTGAGTTTCGTTGCTCCGTTTGATTTGATTCTTTTTGCAAACCGGAGTTCTTAAGTTGAACTTTCTGGTAGATCTTCTTATTTGAGATTTACCCGTGCTTCTTTGCTTGATTGCTTATGTATGCTATTGTTTGTTTGCTATAGAATTTCCGGAGTGCGAAGCGTGTTATTTGGAGTCCCTAGGTTTCGCGGATCATCAACAAGGCAAGTAACACTTTTGATCATACTCCTTTATCACCCAGTTTTTATGCATTAGTTCCAATCCTCAAACATTGCATGATTAGGATGCCATTAACATGTGGGTTGGGAAGTAGTTGATGAGGTAGAACCTATTGCCCTGCTATATTCAAACCTTGGGAGTTACTTATACGAATTGCTTATATTGCTATGCTATGCTCGTAGACGTGGTTTGGGTTAGTGAAATCCATGACAGATGTGAGATTTTTAATTAATGGTTTAACTTAAGGTGGCAACTTGAATACACATCAGAGTGGATTGAGGCACCTGGAGAACCCAGTGTTGCCTGTATTTTTGGAAATCCCAGTGTTCCGTGTGATTTTCCTATGGACCACCACCCATGCTCAAGGGGAACTGAGATGATTCATGCTAGAAACTTCTGTGTGCAGCCACAAGCTATTATGGGCTCTAGCATAGTTGAGTAAGTTACGTGAAGCTATTGAAGAGGAGGATCAGCAGGTAGTGGGTTGTAGGTTTGGTATGGTATGCCTAGAGTAGAGAGTTAATGTTCCTGAAAGACTGTGTCTCGGTCATCCGTTTCTCAAACACCATGTAGTGCGAGAAATCCAACGGAGGCAATCGAGACTTGTGTGGAAAAGTGCGCAAACCTCTGCAGAGTGTACAAACTAATCATGGTTAGTCGTGTCCCCGGCTATGGACATCTTGAGTATCTAGTACTTGGAATATCTTAAGTATCTCATCACTTTTTAACTTAATATTGTTGGGTTGATAATTACTTTAATTGGGATTGAGTTGGAGGAACCTTCTCAATGATGTTTCAACTACCATGATAGTTAAATTAAAATCTATTCCTTTGTTGTAGGGAAAAATTGGCTTTCCGCAAAAACTATAACCATAGAGCTTTCCACTAGCCAAGTATGCATGTAGTGATAGCATTATTCTGTTCTTGCTCTACTGTGTTACTTTGCCAACATATTCCATGTGCTGACCCGTTTTCGGGCTGCAACGTATTATGTTGCAGACTTTTCAGATGAGGAGTAAGGTTCGTTAGGTCGTTGCCGTGCAGCTAAGCTATGCCGTTGGAGTTGATGGACTCACTTTATCTTCCAAGCCTTCCGTTGTTATCGTATTAGATGGCCTTAAGCCATATTTATTGTAATAAGTTCTCTTTGGAGACATTCGATGTAATAAGTGTGTGATTGCTACTCTGTTATAAATCCTCGACTACTGTGTGTGTCAGCATTACCGATCTAGGAATGACACTGAAGCACAGAGACTTGATCGTTTGAGGCCGGGTCGCTACATTCAATCTCCTTCTTATCATCGTCATTCGTTTATCTTGCTTAGCATGATTAATAGCAAGTTCATCATAGTTTTCATCACTAGAGTTATCAACAAGCAAATCATCATCACCGAGCAAATCATCTTCATCACTATTCAAATCGACATACTCGGGGTGTGATACCTTTGGGCCTTTAGCCATGAAGCATCTTCCAATTCCTTCATTTGGTGAGTCAAATATGTCATAGGAGTTGGTTGACACAAGTGCTAGAACGGAAACACCTTCATCTTGAGTATATTCGAAGTCAGAGTGATAACTTCTCTCGGAGTGGTGGTCGGAGTCGGAACCGGATACCCATTCACCAACATGAGCTTGATATCTTTGTTTTGTATAGCTCCTTGATGACTTGTCCTTCCTTTCTGAATCCTTATTTCTGCGAGAGGTTCTTCATTCATAATGATCATCTCTACTCCTTCTCTCCCTTGGAGGTGATTCTTCTCTCCTACTTCTTTTTTATGTGAGTCTTCTCTTCTTTTGTAGGGAGCTGTACATTCATTGGAGTAGTGTTCGGGTCTTCCACAATTGTAGCAATTACGTTCACGACTTGAAGAACTTTTGTCATTGTAGGACCATGACTTGGAACTTCTTTCTTTGCTTCTACTCTTGTAGAACTTGTTGAAGTTCGTCATCATTAAGCTTAATTCCTCATTGAAGACCTGTTTCTCACTTGATGGTGTAGGAGCATCACATGAGGATTTGTAAGCACCACTAGACTTGTTGTGAAGGTCTTCTTTATCCTTGAGTGACATCTCATGAGCAACAATTCTACCAGTGACTTCTGTTGGCTTGAGATCTTTGTAATTGGGCATCATTTGGATCAATGTGCACACGGTATCATATTTTCCATCCAAGGCTCTTAGGATCTTCTTGATGATGAATCTGTGGGTCATCTATTCACTTCCCAAGCCGGCAATCTCGTTTGTGATAAGAGCAAGCCTAGAGTACATTTCAGCGACACCTTCACCATCCTTCATTTTGAACTTGTCAAGTTGACTTTGAAGCACATCCAATTTGGATTGCTTGATGGAGTTGGCACCTTCATGCATATCAATCAAAGTATCCCAAATTTCCTTCGCATTCTCAAGACGGCTGATTTTGTTGAATTCTTTGAGGCACAATCCGTTGAAGAGGACGTCGCAAGCTTGAGAAGTGTATTGCAACATCTTCAATTCTTTCGCAGTAGCTTTACAATTTGGTTCTCTACCATCGAAGAATTCACCTTGCAAGTCATTACACACAATAGCCCAAACGGCGAGGTTATGTCCAAGAATATGCATTTTCATCTTATGCTTCCAACTAGCAAAATTAGTACCATCAAAGTAAGGACCTCTACGGTGGTAATTTCCCTCGCTAAACGCCATACTCTCCTAGGTTGTGAAACCAAGGCTATGATGACCATAGCTATGGAAATCAAGGCAAATGGAGACCAATGCTCTGATACCACATGTAGGATCAAAAATATGTCTAGATGGGGGGTGATTAGACTAGTTGACTAAATAAAAATCTAGCCTTTTCCCAATTTTAAATCTTGGCAGATTTTAGCAACTTAACACAAGTCAAGCAAACAACCTACACTTGCAATTCTAAGAGTATAGCAGCGGAATGTATACACAGAGTAGGAGTTTGGAGGGAGCAAACACAATGTAGACACAGAGATTTTTGGTGTGGTTCCGATAGGTGTTGCTATCGTACATCCACGTTGATGGAGACTTCAACCCACGAATGGTAACAGTTGGGCGAGTCCACGGAGGGCTCCACCCGCGAAGGGTCCACGAAGAAGTAACGTTGTATATCCCAGCATGGCCATCGCCCACGAAGGACTTGCCTCACTTGGGTATATATTCATGAAGTAGGCGATCTTCTTGCCCTTACAAACTCCTTGGTTCAACTCCACAATCTTGACGGAGGCTCCCAAGTGACACCTAACCAATCTAGGAGACCCCACTCTCCAAAAGGTGATAGATAGTGTGTTGATGATGAACTCCTTGCTCTTGTGCTTCAAATGATAGTCTCCCCAACACTCAACTCTCTCTCATAGATTTGGATATGGTGGAAAGATGATTTTTGTGGAAAGCAATTTGGGGAAGGCTAGAGATAAAGATTCTTGTGGTTGGATTGGAATGTGTTGGTCTCAACACATGAGTAGGGGTTCTTTCTTAGAAAATGAATGCTGAAAGTGTAGGCACGTTCTAATGGCTCTCTCTCTCTAATGGAGAGGATGGTGTAGGGGTATATATAGCCTCCACATAAAATCTAACCATTACACACAATTTATCAAACTCGGTGGGACCGAATAGTGAAACTCGGCCAGACCAATATGGTTCAAAATGTGAACTTTAGGCTTTTTGGTGGGACCGACATGATCAACTCGGCCGGACTGATGCGTTAGGGTTAGTGCATAACTTGATCTCGGTTTGACCGAATACTTCAACTCAGTAAGACCGATTTCAGTAATAAGCAAACAGAGAGTTGGTCAGGAAAACTCGGTGAGACCGATTGCTCATTTCGGTGAGACCGAAACGTTACGAAAAGAAAACAGAGAGTTTGCCTTGCGAACTCGGTGGGACCGATCGCTCATCTCTGTTGGACCAAAACGTTATGAAAGGAAACAAAGAGCTTGCAATCGCATCTCGGTGAAACCGAGATCCCTATCGGTGAGACCGAATTGATTAAGGTTTTTTGCTATGGCTATGCCAAGTTAACTCGGTGGCGCCAGATAGATCAAATCAGTGGTGCCGGTTTAGGACATTTAAAATAATACAAAGGCTAGCCAACTCACTTGGAGGATGCTCCCTTGATCGGTTCCTTCGCTTACCGTCAGATTGAGATAAAATTCCCACCGTTGAATATTCACTGCACGTTTCACCATGTTCTTTCTTTCCCATGTGCATGACCGATGGGCCGTTTTATCGGTGGGGTCGTCATGTATTGGCTGGGTTCGTCGGCGTGAGGGTCTAATTGGTTGAGCCTCTTGGAAAGCCCACTGGCCCCCAATCCCCACAACCGCCTGCCCGCACCTCTCCCTCCTCCGGTCCTCCCTCGTCTCAGCCGCCACCCCCATGAACCCTAGCCGCGCCCTCCTGCATTTGTCCTCCTCCCCCTTCCTAGTCTGCCCCAAGCCCCTCCTCGTCTCATGAGCTAGCCGAGGAGAAGCGGGGTGGCGCGATGCCCTGGTCGTCCGCCGGCGGGGAGCCTGCGTAGAGGCGGTGGCGGAGACGACCCTAGATGGTGCCCCGTGAGCCGCCCGACCTCCTTCCGTGGATCTGCTCCTCCCATTTCCTTTCCGTTGATTTACTTTTTTGTTTGTGTTTAATCTTCAGGGCCAAGATCTGGACAGGGCGCCTCAACCTCGCCTTCCTCTTCCACCTACTTGCTGATAGAGAGACAGCAGCAGCGGTGGGAGGAGGCTGGGCGTAGAGGAGAGAAGTGGCCGAGGGGGGTGCAAAGCCAGGAGATGGGGGTCGCCGGATGAGCATAGCCGCACATGGCCTAATCCCGCCGCTGCCAGAGCAGAGTGGAGGACCACACGGGCCCGATGGGGTGGCCGGGAGCGCGCGACATCCGTCTCCCAAGCGGCTCCCAAGCAGGGAATGCAGCGGTGCTGGCCTCTCCTCTCCCCGCGCCTCTGTCCTGCATCGTCACTACTGCCACGGCCTTGCTCGCCATTGACCTCCCCAAGTGCTTCTCTCCATAAATGGTGCCTCCATGTCCAGACCAATTCAAGCGCGAGGTACCTCCTGATTTGATTTTGTTTAGGATTTGTATGGAGCTTGAATCAGATCAGCGTAACTTGGAGATGTTTTTCTTCCACGGATACTTGCAGATATATGGAGGAAGATTAGTTAGTAATGCCCATATGAAGTTTGAATGTCATATTCATAGACGTCCTTCAATTTCATTACAATTATGACATGTTTGTTGTTGTTCATATTTCCAACAGGAAAGTACAACACGTGCGCGTAACTTGTTTGAGGAAATTCCATCTGGAAGCAATATTTGATCATGACTTGTGTTCTTGATGCTTCATCTACGGCTAGCTGACTACAACAGCACATATGTAAAGGGAAACCATCGTAAGAAACACAGGTAAAAAGGGATTTTCCTTGTTCTTATAGTTTTGGATCAAAGTTCACGTTTACCTTGAGTGACTCTTTTTTGTTATACAATGGATTCAACAATAATCAATAAGGAAGTGCAAACTGAGAGGGGTGGGAAAAATAACCTGAGCAAAGAGCTAATATGAAATGCTACTTTCTAGTGATTTGTTGTGGCCTGTTAATTTTTCAGTATGGAGCTTGAAGTTTTAATGCAGATAGGAAGTTTCATTTTATTCTTATCCACATGCTTACTAAATTTACATTTTTATTTCATTTCTGGAAAGAGTCAACCTTAAATAATTTAGAGGACTCTTCAGATAATAAGAGAAAAGCCATATAGGTCATAAATGCATAGGCATTCAAAAAAAGGCACAAAAATTGAGCTAGAAGGTATTTATAAATTCATGTGAAACTGAGACATAGGCAAGCATACAAAGGAATTTTGCAGGATCATTCCTACGATCTGGAGGGCCATTATAGCCAGATTTACCTAACGTCTCTAAGAAAATATTTTGAAACTCGGACCATCCAGATATATCAACATGGAAAAGTCTGCTGAAAGAAACTTTTGCAGCTGAAGATGCCTGATTATACTTCCTATGGGCTTGTTTTGAAAAGAATTTTTCCTGGCATGCCATATGTCAGCCCCCAACCATCTCTCTCTCTCCCGCACTCATTTTCTCTCTCTCACGTTTTGCCTTTGAGGCTGTAGATCTAAGCACTAGTTGTTTGTAAAAATGCTCAAGGTGGGCTACTTAGAGGAGGGCAGTATGTTCTACAGTTTTAGTTATATGATTACATACATCTAAATAAAAGTTTACATGATTCTATAATTATTGTTGGAGATTTTTACTCACAGTAAATTTCTTCAAAGGATCTGTTTAAAGACAACAGGCATATATTTGTACAGAGATCATATTATTTTGATACCCATGTAAGTTCTCTTATCTCTTTGATGTGCATCTTCTTTAGGAACTTACCTCGTTGCAATTTCTGGTCATGCTTTGCATAGCTAAATCGGTATCAAGAATATTGTATTGTTTATTTCTTACCATGTCTGATCAACTAATATGGCTACGTCTATGCAATAATTTTATAGATGAAGTTGGTGGTTCATGGAGACCCAAGGTGCACTGACAGAAGATATCAGAGGAGCAGAGGAAAATGCAAGTGTGTATGTGTGAAAAATTATTGCTTTAACTCAAGGTATTGTTATCAGTCATGTGATATATGAAAGTACATGATGTCACCACACTCAAATTCCATCTATTATCACTATCAAATAGTGTCAAACAGAGCATCTTATACTTTGTTTCTACGTGCAGATCAGCTCTTCGTTCTTTCAAGCGCTATGTTGCTTACTCAAATGTTTGTGGCGATTGTATCCTTGTGCCATGAATATTTGTACTTAGCATATCAATATAAACATATTGTCTATCTATTTACCAATTCAGAATTTAAAGCACTTTATTTTATGGCCTTGAGTAAAAGTTCAGTCGTTGTTGGCTAGAAGACATCTTCAATACGCCGTCAACACGAGCTTCCGAAGGTAATGATCTATTTATTATCAGCCCATATCTAGTATGTAACAGGGTTCTTATGTTTCAAAATCCTCTGGCATCAGAAAGAAGATTTGGTGGATGATGTAAGATATCCACATGTTGTATATGTGGAAAAACCAAAGGCTCGGGATGTTGATTTTTCGGATGAAATGATTTATCAGGCAAAAACTACAAGTGAAATGGAAGGTAAGATATTGAATTGGAGTTATAGTAGTACCAGGGTTTCCATGATGATGTACTGTTTATTGTCCAAGGATTTGATAAATTAGCAGAAACCATAGATGCCAAGTTTCTAATGATGAAGTCGTTACGCTGGTTCATGTTTGCATTGGAGCTAAAGTTCTGTTGTTATTTAGTGTTTTTTGTATTATATCCAATACCGTTCCGTACTTCCATTTCTCCTGGATGATTAAGACGATATTTTTCCTAACTGAATTAATCTGTCCCCTATTTCAGAACTAACGCTCAAAAGCCTGAATAGAATTCCTTGGCAAAGGGTAGATGTTAGCTTCAAGAGAAGTAGACAATGGATTTTTGCCCATAGCACCATTCAGGTATGTTATGAACCCCATTACCTTGGTAATAGTTTCCCTGGTGTTACTTAATTATCCCCTGGTATATTCTGTTGTCTCCATACATGCTAATCTGATAACATATACAAAGGCTGTGTAGGTAATGGCATAGCAGATTTTAGTTTCATGATCTTACTTAAATGTAGTTCTGGCGATAGATAGCTTTACACTATCCGTCATGTGGGTCCCTGCTTCCTTCTGTTTTGCAGGTCCAGTTGTCGTTGCCTTCACTTGCTTTGTCGTTTACCGATCTGTCAGCTTGCCGGTTCCCTGACTTGCCGTCAAAGTTTGTGTTCTATGCCTCCATTTTCTGTTTTATTTCTTTTTGTTTCTCTATATTACTTACTATTTTATTCTGCTACCTGACCAGGTGTTGCGTGCGTGCTTTATTTGTTTGTTTCGGTTTCTTATGCTGCTTATTTCATTTATACTGCTTCCTGTGGGTGTTGCGTGCGTGCTTTATTTGTTTGTTTCGGTTTCTTATGCTGCTTATTTCATTTATACTGCTTCCTGTGCCAGGATGTGCCTTGCTGTGTCTTTTGTGATCCCAATTTTTTAGACCCTGGTGGCGCAATTTTGTTTGCCCGCTCTTTCATGCGTGTGTGAGATTATTGACGATGGGGTTGTGCTTGTTGGGGTGGAGCCAAAGCAGTGTCTCCCCGCCGTCAGATAGGATGTTCTTCTGGGCAACTGGCGGTACGGGGGCACTGTCCGCCTATGAACAGGCTGCTCTGCAAGCTATAAAATTCTTGCAGGGACGATGTAAATCATGTTGCTGTTGATTAGGATGATTCATATACAACTTGGGTCTATATTTTTGTTAGCTTGATTAGGGGAGAGACAGAGGCAGGGAGGTGCCTAGGATGAGTAGGAAGGCTCTGGGAAATTTTTTGCCGAACCTGTGTATGTTCTGTTTTGCCCAGTTGAATGTGTACACTTCATGTCATATAGCATAGTAATAGCAGATGATAAACTATCGTTGTCATATTATTGAACTTGATATCCTATTTGAACTAGACAGATAATTTTGACAAGATTTTATCCTGGCGTAAACATGCTGTCATAGTGTCAACACAATAATAATAGAAAAACCTTCTCAAAATTCAGGTGAGGTGAAGCAAGCAAGCACCTCCCCGTGTTTTATATGTAAGCAATCACCTCCTCGTATTGCTTTTCCCGACCATTGTTCATTTAAACCTTTCTTCTGTATTGGCGCTACTGGATAACCATTATTGATTTACCAAAAAGGAATCATAACACTACAGGTCATGGAAAATAGATATAATTAGCACATAATCCTGCAAGTTTCACCTAATATGCACATGTCGTTTCCGTTTTCCAAAATATATACCATTGAGAAACTTACTGGATGCAGTGCAGATTCTAGGATATTAACATTTGCAGCCATACGTTGGTTTCAATGGTGACAGATTTTTGTCAATCCCACAGAGATAATTTACTTCAAGACTAGCAAATACAGTTAAGTTTAAACTGTTTCCTTTGATGAAATTCTAATGTTTTTCCAAACAAAGTATGATGAACTTAAAATCCAGAATATGAAGCTGTGTCTGCTGCATCAGTACAGTTGATGCTTAGGGACTAATTCTTTATATTTCCTGATGTATTAGTTCTGATCGAGGAGAGAGCAAGCCGTTGCAGAGGAGAGGGGATACGACGGTGGGCGGAGGTCAGGCATTGCTAACAGATTTGCGGTGGAGTGGGAGAGGTGACGCCGGCCGGCCGGCGCCTCACCACCGGCTCCTGTTTGGCGGCGGCAAAGAGAAGGGTGCCGAGGATGTGTTTCTCTATGCATGGCTGTCGAAGTACATCATCTTTATGATGTGTATGGTTTCTCTATTTTCAGCCCTACCGCTCCAGAGCCCGAATCCCATGACCATGCCCCCACCACTCCTTCGTTGAATGAAGGGAGTCTGGTTGCTAAAAAGTGAGTTTTCTTAATCAGTATGTATGGCCCCTCTGCACGTGTCATTTCTTCGTATTTAAGATTCCCTCAAGCTTTGTCAGTTTTCTGATAGATATGGAATTTTAATTTGATAGTCCCAACAACGGTGGGTACTGATGGATCTATCTATTATTTATTGTCAATCTGTAATACTTTTGTCAGCTTCTAGCATGTCGTTCCTCTACCAGAGTGCAATTTTCTCTGCATGGCATACACCAGTTACCATTAGTTGATATGTTTGTTGAAGTTTTATTGCAAGTTAAATAAATGTGTAGTGTGACATACTGATTATTATAGTTTGATAATGTCAGGCGCCGATGGCTTTATAGATATGTAAATAAAATACCTTTAAGTAATACTAAGCATTTAATTATTGTTCTGTTATGTTATTGATTTCACCGGCTTTATGTCGGCCGATTAGTTCTGAAGGATTCCACATCGGCTAATTTAGATTATGTTACTAGAGTATTAGAAGAAGTTCTTGATATATGTATTTAGAGCATTTGCTGAGATTTGATGCAAAATATTGATGACCAGGCATTATATTGCGCATAAGAGCAATTCTTTAGTTTTTCTTTTTATTGTTGCAGCAGCTTTTCTATAGCAATAGCCAAATAGTGTGACATAACACTATTCCATTTTCACAGGCCATAACACATCTTTACATGTAAGTTTGTTCTCCAAATAGTTCTCTTTCCAAGATTTTCATATCATATTTGTCGAGGGATCTGACTGCTTTACCATATTTTCCTGGTGTGGACGATGTTATAGAGTGAGCTACCATCACTTCTCATTACTGACTGTAATCAATTATATATGTGTTTATGCCATAAAAGATGGATATTTGTTGAAGCCATTGTCGTGTCATGTAATTACTTGCAGATCAACTATATAGTTTTGTTCGGATTGTAAAGTGGAAACGATAAAACCCTACAACTCATGTGTGATTGTCATTTGATTATTTAGTTCCTCAAGTAGTATGGATATGGTGCTGCCAGGATATTAAGTATATTATGAAGTTGTATAAACCACGTTCTATGATTCACTTCTGTTATGCATATTTACTTTCCAGTTTTAGGACTGAAATCCATCCATTGTAATGAATTTTGTTGTATGGGCATTACCTATTTGACTTAGGCTTGCTTCATCACATATAGACTGCTTTTCTTTTCCCCACTGCTTGTATGGCCTAAAACTATCATGTATATGAGGCAAGTTATTAGCAATGTTTCACATTTTCTTACTTGCAATACTGTGCTTGCCTATTCAGGTGTTCCAAGACCCAAATCATCGGAAAAACAACACATATAACACTTTTTTCTTTTGAACTTTGGTTACCCTTATACAAGCCCCCGCTCATTTTGTTTATACAGTGGTTAGAATAGTAACCATATGTGCTTGCTCAACACTGATAAATGGAATATTTTCAAAGCACGTATGGTGTGTTCGCAATTTGGTGCAACGGGAGATTACTGAAAAATACTCATTTTTTCAACATGACATGGTCTTGAAATGGGACTACTACCAAATTAAAATGTGTAGGTATATCTAATTGTAGATGAAAAGTCTCTATTTTTTATTAAAGGGGGTTAAATTTGTTATCATATATGCTTGCCCGCTACTAAAACAACTAAAATATGGAATTTATTTTCATGCTGAACATGGATTCAGTGGGTCTTTGCGCCATTTGCTACCCAGTTGACGAACCGAGAAAGGAAGGGGATAGACAGTCTTCACTCGCTCTGTCCCCTGTCGCTTCTTATTCAGGTTCTCACGGGCCACAGGCATCGCTCTATGTGAGTTGGGCTAAATAACATATGGGATATCCTAATACCTCCTAATCCCTATATCTCTGTATATGCACTACAAAGACATGTTTTTTTCTTAGGTTTCTTATATTTTCCCTCTTTTTTAGGAAAAATATGCATGGCCAGCTTTCTCATCATGATAACCATGTTTCCAAACTTGCTAAAAAATACAACCATGCCAACTTTACTCTCTCATCATAGTGCCCATATTTTCAAACTGAGATATTCATGTTATGAAAATTTTCCCTTTTCCCAGACTATTATTTAACAACAACATAATAAACATGTTTAAAAAATAGCATGATTTAGTTGAAGGTTCTTGTAGCATGAAACTATTTTCATTGACAAGATGTCTGCAGTAAGTCTCTGCGCCATTTGGCGTAACGGGTCAACTAGTATGTGAAAATGAGAAAGTGGTTGAGCGCTTTTGGACCATATCACTAAGCATTTTGACAAGCAAACCATTAAGCAACACCTCATCCTCTTTTAATAGTATTGGCTATTCCTATGGACTGAATGTGATCTTGGATCACTAAAATGAAAATGTAGAGTCTTGAGCATTTGCCAATATGTGTCCTTAGTATTTTGAGGGGTCCACATCTCTAGTCCATGCCATGCCAATCATTGAACTTTATGAAATGATTATCTTGAAACAATATTAGTTCGATGAGCTACATGTTGTTAAGAATTACCAAAACCACCCAGGGATTAGTTGCACTTTCATCCGGTGATGGGGCGGGGCGGGCTACGTGGCCTTGGCTCCGGTAGGGGCCTGCAGCGAGCCTTGCTCCAGGGGGTAGGGATGGGCATGGTCGGGAACAGGGGGCGGCGGGGATGGCTAGGGTGGTGCCCGGGTGAGGTGGGGGGAGAGACAGAGAGGGGATGGGACCGGGGGTGGGCCGGTGGGGCGACGGGGCGGTGGCGGGTGGTTGGGGCGGCGGTTGTTGTCGGGGAGGAAAGAGGGAGAGAAAGAGAAAGAGAGGACGACGGTGGGGGCGCGACCGTTAGTTAAATTGAAGCTTTGCTGTTTGCCCCCTCTTTGCCGTCCGCCGCATTGCTCTTTGTCCTCTGCTAGAAGACGACAAAGAGGGGGCCGTTAGGGTTTACCAGCCAATGGGCCAACCTCCCTCTTTGTCGTCTGCTAGCAGAAGGCAAAGAGGTGGCTGATGGCAAATATGTTCTTAGCCATCAGCCAGATCTTTGCTGTCTGCTGCATGAGAGTTAGCCTGGCAGGGGTGGGAGGGCACCAACGAAGGTGACGATGAAGAGCATGGCGGAAACGACCAGTCAACTGCCACCACTAGGGCCAGCAGGGCGCGGCAAGACCAACGAAGCTGCATCCTGTGGGGAAGCCTGTCGGGGCCCAGGTGGAAGGCTGCTGGAGGAGTCGGAGGCACCACCCCCACCTCTACTCCTAACTCCCCGGCAAATCACCTTGTCGGTCCGGAGATGCAGATGGTGCTGCCTCTGCCTGACGATGACGGTCCAGCTGGTGCTCAGCCGGAGTCAAAGTCATCGTCCTTCGGGTTGGCGCCACCGTCATCGCCGTCATTGTGCTCCTCATCGCTGTCGCTCGAGGAGGAGCTTTCGTCGTCGGTTGATCTTTCCGTGCAGCACCCTAAGTGAAAACGCGAGCTCCCAAAAACTTTGATGGACATGAAATCATCCTCCATTAACTTAAAATGGAGGATGTGTCCTATCGACAAGCTATGGGCACGAGCAAATGTCTTCCAGCCTTGGCGTAAGGACATAACATGGGGGCCGGGAAAGTCTACGTCTACCCAGAAGCTGCCATTCCCGCAGCCCCTCATGTGCAGCCTCAACACTCGCGGTTGTTCAAGCACCATCTCCCTTACGAATGGAGTAGGAAGGCGGAGGCGACCGCGCAGAGGCTTGCACAGCCTGATGAAGAACTCCCGAGGTTGGGACCCAACATGGACCTCCAACGGAGGAGGAGTGTCTGACGGAGGCACAGCCGGAGCGCCTCCCCGTCCTCCTCCTCCTCGAGCGCCACGATGAACATGACTGATGTCTACCACACAACCTTCTTATTGTAAACGTTGTTGGGCCTCCAAGTGAAGAGGTTTGTAGGACAGTAGCAAATTTCCCTCAAGTGGATGACCTAAGGTTTATCAATCCGTGGGAGGCATAGGATGAAGACGGTCTCTCTCAAGCAACCCTGCAACCAAATAACAAAGAGTCTCTTGTGTCCCCAACACACCCAATACAATGGTAAATTGTATAGGTGCACTAGTTCGGCGAAGAGATGGTGATACAAGTGCAATATGGATGCTAGATAAAGGTTTTTGTAATCTGAAAACATAAAAACAGCAAGGTAACTAATGATAAAAGTGAGCGTAAACGGTATTGCAATGCGTTGAAACAAGGCCCAGGGTTCATACTTTCACTAGTGCAAGTTCTCTCAACAATAATAACATAATTGGATCATATAACTATCCTCAACATGCAACAAAGAGTCACTCCAAAGTCACTAATAGAGGAGAACAAACGAAGAGATTATGGTAGGATACGAAACCACCTCAAAGTTATCCTTTCTGATCGATCTATTCAAGAGTCCGTAGTAAAATAACATGAAGCTATTCTTTCTGTTCAATCTATCATAGAGTTCGTACTAGAATAACACCTTAAGACACAAATCAACCAAAACCCTAATGTCACCTAGATACTCCAATGTCACCTCAAGTATCCGTGGGTATGATTATACGATATGCATCACACAATCTCAGATTCATCTATTCAACCAACACAAAGAACTTCAAAGAGTGCCCCAAAGTTTCTACCGGAGAGTCAAGATGAAAACTTGTGCCAACCCCTATGCATAAGTTCACGAGGTCAGGGAACTCGCAAGTTGATCACCAAAACATACATCAAGTGGATCACGTGATATCCCATTATCACCACAGATAAGCACATGCAAGACATACATCAAGTGTTCTCAAATCCTTAAAGATTCAATCCGATAAGATCACTTCAAAGGGAAAACTCAATTCATCACAAGAGAGTAGAGGGGGAGAAACAACATAAGATCCTACTATAATAGCAAAGCTCGCGATACATCAAGATCGTATCACCTCAAGGACACGAGAGAGAGAGAGATCAAACACATAGCTACTGGTACATACCCTCAGCCCCGAGGGTGAACTACTCCCTCCCCGTCATGCAGAGTACCGGGGTGATGAAGATGGCCACCGGAGAGGGATTCCCACCCTCCGGCAGGGTGCCGGAACGGGTCTAGATTGGTTTTCGGTGGCTACGGAGGCTTCTGGTGGCGGAACTCCTGATCTATTCTTCTCCCCGATGTTTTTAGGGTATATTGATATATATAGTCGAAAGAAGTCAGTCAGGGGAGCCACGAGGGGCCCACGAGGGTGGGGGCGCGCCCAGGGGGCAGGCGCGCCTCCCTGCCTCGTGGCCACCTCGAAGCTTCCCCGACGTCTACTCCAAGTCTCCTGGATTGCTTCCGTTCCAAAAATAACTCTCCCGAAGGTTTCATTCCGTTTGGACTCCGTTTGATATTCCTTTTCTTCAAAACACTGAAATAGGCAAGAAAACAACAATTTGGGCTGGGCCTCCGGTTAATAGGTTAGTCCCAAAAATAATATAAAAGTGTATAATAAAGCCCATAAACATCCAAAACAGATAATATAATAGCATGGAATAATCAAAAATTATAGATACGTTAAAGACGTATCAATGACCTCGCCCCCTCCCTCCTCCTCTTAGGATGGATTCCACCACCGCGTTCTCCGAAGGGGGGGGGATACGCTGTCGAGCAGAAGCTCTCGTCGCCACCGTTGGAGCACCACCATGTCCATGCACTCTCACCATGGCGAGCAGGGAAACTTGGAAATGGGAGAAGGGAAGTGTCTGGGCAAACACACCGTTCCTGCCCCCTTTTATAGAGGGACGACGCGGGGGGCTGGCCTCTCACCCAGGAGGCAACCGCCCTGCTCCTCCAGTAGGGCCTCCAATTGTAAGGTGCAATTGTAACATTGTGTGGGCATGTCCAGCACGGAACTAGATTACAGATCAAGATCAAAGGAACATCACTCCTCTCTTTTAAACCTTGTAAGGTGCAATGATACGCTAAGACAATTGTGTATAAAATTGAAAAGAGTAATAGACATTGGTTGCAAACCATGCAATTCAAGGCACGAGTCAGAGTAAGTAGTAGTTAAAAGGCATGAGGATTAAGGACTTACAACAGCGGCTTTGACTGGTGTAGTCATGCCCTTCGTCTTGCTGGTGTGACAGTCCTTGAAGATTTCCACAACATTTGGTTCAGGTACTTTTTGGTCCTTACGGGCTTTCCTCTGCATTTGGAACAAGTCAATATAGATCTGATAATATCGTAGAGCGAAAATAGTGAAACAGTAGCTAATTACAAGAGCCTCGTAGTGTGCACTATAGCTACGAGATCCTGTCGTATGTTGGAATTTCACTTTCATATGGTTGGCCTTGTTCTTTGAATAGTTCACCTACAAGAAGATAGATTTGTGTGGCACATGCGTAAATAGGACTTCAACATGTGATCTGATCACATATATATAATGTACCTGATACTTTGGATTAGACCAGTGTTTAACGAGGCCTCTCCAGTCTTCATCCGATATATTTTCCACTACAGATGTTTGGGCAAGTTCACTGTTAGCCTTGCCTTCAAAGTGAGTTTTCCTCAAATTATACCGATACTGTCGCAAAGTAGACTTGAAAAAATGGGTGCAAGCTTGTCTGGTTGCATCATCTTGGCTATCCAACTTGAACCTCATCTGTTGAAAATTATGGGAGTCTCATTATCAGCAACCTAGAAAGTATGGGACAGAGCAAGACGATATTACTAGTTTCCATACATAACCATACTTATAGATAAATGGTCGAGGAATGTCTTGAAGTGGGTTTCATCTTTGTCATTCATGTACAGAATCCATGTTGGGAGAATACATACATGACACCTAACGGCAATCGTTGCCTCTGATACTTACTTGGCTGAATCTGTAGCATCACGTGGCATTTTTAAACCTGCCTCAAAAAGGATCTTCATTCTTCCTCCGTTAGGTTTAGTTAACCTATCAAGCATTATCCCTGATGTTGGTTTCCTCTTGCGCCTAGGTGCTAGTCCAACAACGAACATAGGAAGTGGGTAGTGTACATCAAACTATGAGACTACATATAAAGAAGCATGCAACTGTAACTTGACTCCAGCAACTACCTTCTTCCTGTTGAAGCTCACAAAGTTCATCTGAACTTGCCAACTCATCTTGTTCCAAGAGTGCTTCAGAAGTAGTGTCAGTTGGCAAGGGAGCTTGGGAACATGCTGCTAGCTGAGTTGACCAACGAGTAAATCATGCAGCTGGTGGTACGGTGGAAGGTGTTGCAACAACTAGGGCCGTCTCTGCTTGTTTGGTGGCAGCTATTTGTTTCTGTTTGGCTTGTTTTGCAGCTCGTGTAGCATGGGATACCATGTTTGTACAATTTTCCGCTGAACTTTAACATTCTATTGCACCATCAGTACCAGCAGACTTTGCAGGATTCTTCCGCTTCCCGTTCCCTGTCAATATGTGTTGCTTCCTCTTTTCTCTATGCCATGTTAAGTCAAGCCGACAAGAAAAACAAATAAAAATTTAGTTCTTTAGAACAAATTGATGTGTGATACAGACAAACTGAACTTTGATGTTAGACAACCACATGATAGGAGGATGTAATATGTACGAAAATAGGACGGCATGAGATAACTAGGACTATGATGTGTAAACTAAGCAGAAGACTTTTCACTAAATTAGAAGCAATGCAACGGAAGGTAGACACCATATGAAAGATGCTACAAATATCACTCTGCCAAGTTAATAGTGTCTCATCATAAATGGCGTTTAAACAAATGTGAAGTAGTACAAGAAATAATTCAGATGCAAGATGCAAACAACATCACACTACCAAGTTAAAGGTCTCTCGTCATTAGTGCCATTGCATATTCACAACATTGCATATTCACAGCTTATGATGTGTAAACTAAGGAGAAGGCATTTCAATAAATTAGAAGCAATGAAAACTAGACACCATATGAATGATGCAATGAATATCACTCTACCAAGTTAAAACCGTCTCGTCATAAGTGCCATTTCAACAAATTAGAAGTAGTACAAGCTAGAAAAGAATGCGAGATGTAATCTATATCACACTCCCAAGTCAAATGTGTCTTATGATAAGTGATTGTTGCAGGTTACGCAACATTAGTACTTTGATGTAAGAACATGGTGTGATAGACAGATATTGTATGTTCTAGAAATAGGAACACGTGTCTTATTCACAAGTATAATGTGTAAAGTAAGCAGATGGAATTCAACAAAATTAGAAGCAATACAAGCTAGACATCATACATAACATGCAACCACATATAACAGTGCCAAGTTAGAGGGAGCGCCTGTGATGGTGCACTAGAGGAGACGTGCTCATCATCAACACAGCTATGTTGAGTGTCTATGCATGTGTTGTCTTGGAAATCATCTTGGGGGGATGGAGGAGTTGAATCTGTAGAGGCCCTCAGTTTGGAAGGAGCACCTTTATTTGCTGCCTTGCTAACTTCCTTCCTCTTTATGGATTTTGAATTGTCATGTAAAACCGACAAGAAAAAGCAATAAAATTCACTCTTCAGAACTCATTCGTGCATGATACTGACAATCACTACTTTGATGTAAGGCAAACACATGATACCAGGATGGAATATGTACGAAAAACAGGACGGCATGGCATATTCACAACTGTTTGTGTAAACTAAGCAGAAGCCATTTCAACAAATTAGAAGCAATGCAAGCTAGACACCACATGAAATATGCAATCAATATGACGCTGCCAAGTTAAAAGCATCCCATCATAAATGGCATTTCATCAAATTAGAAGCAGCGCATGCTATAAATCATATGAAATATGCAACTAATATCATACTGCATATACTAAACGTGTCTTGTCATATTGATTGATGCGGGATACAAAAAAACAATAGTTTTATGTAAGGACATGCTTAATAGACAGATGTACTATGTACTAAAACCAAGAAGGCATGACACATTAACAGGTATAATGTATAAACTATGCAGAATAGCACATGCAATTTAACCAGATTGGAAGAATTACAATCTAGACACCATATGCAATGTGCAACCACATATCACACTGCCAAGTTAGAGCAAGCACATGCGATGCTAGTGTAGGGGAAATGCGGTAATCAACTATAGAGCTACATTCACTATCATCATCTAGCCTTGCCATTTCTTGAGAATCATGTCGGGAGGCTAATGCTGCATTGTTTAAATGGGGATCTTTACTCACAGTAGTCCATTGGCCTGACTGCCTCATCCTAAGTGATTGATGAGGGATACACAAGAACATTAGTTTGATGTAAGAACATGGTTAATAGGCAGATGTACTCGTATGTAGTAAAAACAGGAAGGCATGTCATATTCAAAGGTATAATGTGTTAGCTAAGCAGATGCAATTTAACCAAATTGGAAGCAATACAAGCTAGGCATCTGGCTGGAGTGGTGAGCATGATCATCTAGGACCTGAGAGCCTGGTGAGAGGCGGGCTGCTTCTCCACCATTGTGGCTTTTTAGCTGGCTTCCCGGTACTGCTTGTCTGTGTTGGGCTTGTCACTGGCTCGGCCAGTGCCCTGACTAGCTATTTGTCTTCTGGTGCTCACGGGATGGTGGTGCATGTAAAAAATATCTTTCCTTATCTTAATAAAGACTAACTTTGGCCTTTCGAATACAAGCTAGACACCGTATGCAACATGCAACCACATATGGCACCGTGAAGTTAAGCAAGCACCTGGGATGGTGGTTCATTGCTAGCGAGGTCATCAACTCCAGAGCTACGTTTACCATCTCCATCTGCTGACGCTGCACCTATTATAAGGCTGAAACGTGTCTGGCCTATCCGCGTACGACGCTGGAGCGACTTCTCTCTTTTCTTTTTTGCTTCTCTCATAGCAGCAGAGTCTGAAATACCCTTACATAAAAACACAATAGTGGGACTATGGGTGAAGTGTGTGCAAAACTAGTGCACTGTAAAAGTAGCAGATAGCAGGTGGCTGAAAAATAAATGACAGGAGACATATGATAGATCTACAACATTGCATGGAAAACAAAATTAGATTCTACTCCATATGATTTTGTAATATATGAGCACAGGAAATGCAGGTACTCCTCCAGCACACCACCACGTGTGGTTCTATCAAGATAATAGTCGACTGAAATAAATAGGTCAGTCGATTTTTATGAACCATCCAATCTATAAGGAACGGGAAGATGGCCTTCGTCTACCTCCCGCCAGTCACTGTTGACGCTCTTTCTCGAACCTCCAGTGACCACCGGCCCAGTCCCTTGCCTGCGCCGCCCCGCCCTCCCCTAGACCTCACACCACCACCGTGCTTGGCATCGCCCCCAGGCCATCCCTTTAATCCCGGCCGACCTCCAGATCGGGCGCCAGCAGCTCTAGGCCCCACACGCCCAAGATAAACACCGAAGTGCTGCTTCCCCGATGTAATAGGCAGACTAGCGCCTGTTACGCCGGGGAATGCTTCCGTTAATTAGGAATCAACTGACCAGAAATTGAAATCCAGGGAAGCGACGGACCTCTACCTAAGGTGAAATAGTATATGAGGAGAAACCTTGTGCATCGCGAGTTACTAGGAACATCCAGTATCAAGAAGAAGCGGTCAACTAGTGTCTTCTGTGGGATGAATACCGTTCAAGCAGACACATATGATTTGCATGAATAAGGGAAGAGGAGTACCATTTCCGGTTGCCAGTGTGGTCGCCTCGATATGTCGCGCCGATCTTCTTCTTTTTACCAGGGAAACCGATGTTTGGAGGAGGGTGCAGGCTTGGACGAACCCATGGCCAAATTGTTTACTGTGTTGCCGTGGCCGTATGTCGGCGGAGGGGAAGCAGATCCGAGGCGGCGAAGGACGGCGTAGCAGGAACAACTCCGGTGCGGTGGACGGTGTCGAAGTTGGAGCGACAGCGATGAGGCACTGGATGGCGTGGTTGAACTAGCTCGGGTATGGAGGGCTCGGCCTCGGCTTCAACTACTAGCCTTGGAGAGTGTTGCGGTTGAGGTTGCGGTGGACGATGACGTCGGGGTATCAGCTCTGGCGTGATGGAGGAGGGCGGCGGTTGATGGGTGGGATGGGGTGGTGGACGGAGGACGCCGGGGTTTCGCGGCTGGTGGAGAGGTAGTTTTGGCTCCGACGGAGTACGAATGGGGAATCAGATGGGGGGGGGGAGCTAAGGGAGAACCATGTTTCGGTCTGGGACGCGCTTGTTTTTGGCTTTTTTGAACAGATGTGACACGCTTGTTTGAAATTTGGGGAAAGTACAAACTTTCCCCCCTCTTAAATTTCGGACCAACTGCGGGTCGGGGGTAGGATGGTAATCCCAGGTGTCCCAAATAGTTGGTGGTAGCAATTTCGGCCGCGCGCATATGTGCTTAGGCGGCCATTGTGTATGAATGTTTTTCGGAGGCGGTTGCGTGGCGTCTAGATGAAGCTGCAAACCTACCCCAGTTTAGACCTTTGGACGTCGGGCCGGTAGGTTTCATGGGTCAGAGTTAGAAAAGTAATTTCCTTCTACTAGCAAACATTGGTCTCACGCGGTTTCGGGCGAGTAGAGGCTCTTTTGGCGCTTCGTTTAAAATTTTGAAACAGAAGCATTCACGTTTAGAGTAATCTTGAACTTTGAGGATTGACCTAAATAGATAACGTTAAATTTGACCTTGTATGTTTGAAAACCTCATTAAATTATCCGATTCTTTTTGAAATTTTGACACTTGAAAATCCTATAACTACAATTATTTTGGAATGGAGGAGCTAAATTTGAATCTATTTTGTACACGACCATATGTGCTATTATGTACAAAATTAGAGCTAAGATTGGTGCCCCCATAATTTAGGTATGATTTACAAATGCCATAATATGGAATTCAAATAATTGAATGGACTTCATGTTGAATTAGATTTTTTAAGCCACCTTAAGTTGAATTCAAATGTATGCTAGTTCATAGCTAGCTATTTATAATGTTCATTGTGTAACTTTCGTATGTATAATGTGCTTTAGACACACAACATGAACTATACTCACGTTTATATTCGATTGCTAAAGCGATGCATTGTCTGGAGTTCAAAATACTAACTATGTGGATCAATTATGTCGAATAATAGCATAAACATGCTCAAATTCGATAGAATCTAGATGTATGACGGATCAATGACCGCCCCTTACGCGAATTGCAATTATCATGATCCCATCCAAATATTTGGATACAATTTATATCTTTAATAAATGTGTACATCCGTCTTTTACGTGTAGTTTCACTCTCCGTCGGTGGTCTCCCACACATGCTCACACACTCTCTCTCGAGGTGTCTCTCTCGCAGACATGCTCTCGATATAACCCTCCCTCCCTCTTGTAACCATTTACGACTGTTTTCACTAACCTTTATCATAAGCACTCTTCCTCTCACAAGCATACACACACACAATCCCCATCGACCCTTTCTATATACATAGACAAGCCTACGTGTCTCCTGTACGCACATTATCTTTAGGCCTGTCTCTCACATATTGTCTCACACGTCTCTTCCTAATCGACGAGTATGATTCTAGCAGAGCATTCTGTAGGATGCCCCTTAAAGTTAGGTTGGATGAATAGTAATATCAGAGATAAGGGGTTAACTTAGTCCGAGAACCTAGGGTTACAAGTCCTAGCCGGCTTTGTTAGTGGACACAGAGTCCTTCACAATTCTGCTATCTTTGTCTTGTACGACTAGTCATCCATGGTTCTCCCTAAATGCGTCACGGGCCGACCAATGTGTCACAGGATGGAACCAGACCAAGGGCCTCACCTCGACCCACTGGACATCACATGGTGACACACCCTCTGCCCCCAGGTCTCGTTATCTTCTCACATCCACACATACCAATACAGACACCACACAATTTTTTTCCTCGTGCCTCTATCCCCTCACCCCTTGCATATACACACTCAAGGGAATCTCTCGCCGTGACATCATATTCGTCTCTCTCTCTCTAGACCTCTCTCATTTCTCGTGCTATCTCTCCCACGCCCCCTCCCCCCGCTGACCCCTCTATCCATGTCTCTCTCGAATACGTAATATAGACACATACCTCTCTAGGCCCTGCCAAATACATCAACTACACATTCACACATGTTACATCACGTACCCCATTGATCTAAAAATCCCTCTCTTCATGTTTATTTTGCATACAACATTCCTTTTGAATAAATTGTGGCCAAATTTGTTTTTAGAATTTCTAAATATATATACAATATTACAAAGTTATATGGAGGAGTATGAACGTTTATTCGCATTGCATGGTGCCCATAATTATATTTATTCCGCACTGTGAATTTTTATATTTTTATACTATATATAAAGTTAGTCATAATAAAGAGAAAAGAAGAGCATCTCTCTCTCCATCGCACACCCCCCCTCTACGCCCCTTTCACGTACGCACACAAACTATCTCCAGGTCCTCTAAAAGTAAGCCCCCAGCACATTCACGCATGTTTCATCTTTCTCTCACGATATATACAGTGACGATCATTTTATTTGAAGAGAAAGCACGATACGTACATTGGACTTCAAAATCCACTCATTATGGTCACCATTTATGTTTTGTGGTTATTGTACAGTCATGGGCTCATCGTACAACTCTGTATTTGCTCAAGACACGACTAGTTGACCAGTTAAACGCTCCACATGGCACCTCTAGTGTTGCATCACATTATCTCACTACCATTGGGCCCACCTGTTGACTTGTATCTACTCTACATCTACACTCTTATAACTACACTCTTATAAAAAACAGAGTTGGTGATGATGGTGTGCCTGCCATCCTGCAATATAGGCCGTCCGATTTATATCTGACAGATAGGAAGGGAACTATGGCAATTTTGCAAAAAGGTACCCCCACACCTCTCCACATTTGCAAATAAGTCCTTCCCTCATTCATCCTTTTCTCTCACAAGATAAACTAGTCATACAAATGTATCTTGATGTTACGTGCAACGCACGGGCATCTTTCTAGTAAGAATGAAAAAAGGACAAAAAAATATTGGACGGTGGTTCAAAGTCATGACCACGGGCACAACGGACAAGGTGGCTTGTATTGGTATGTTGAGTTGTATGTTTTAACACACAGTAGCTGGTGTGGTGATTATACACACACGCACGCATGCACATGAACTTCATGCATGCAACACACACACACGAACACATGCAGCCATGCACGCATGCAACACTCACATGTACACACACATCCACGCACGCACGCAACACTCACACGCACACACGCACGCATGCATGCACACACCACACGACCAACACACACTCCCATGCTCAAGCGCTCAACCTACATGTGCATGCGCACACATCAGGCCCTGACAGACACATACACAACCAGGTGATTCCCTCGCACGGGTTGGAGTCTTGTCACGCCTGCATAAATTTGTGTTTATCTGACCTTTTTCCTATGCGAACTGACAGGTGGGACCCACAAAGAACATGGTCAATTTATCTAGTCAACATGGTGCCACACATACTATTTGGCCGGTCAACAGAGTGCAATCTGATGCTGAATGGTGAGCAAGTGACCATATAATCACCGCAAAACATATATAGTGACCGTAATGAGCGTATTCTTAAGTTCGGTGACCGTATTATGCTTTCTCTCTGTAGGCCCTCCAAAACTACATCTCTACACATTCTCGCATGTTACATCTAACAACTCTGCAATACAACACTACTACACTCTAACACAATAAATCATATGTGTTTTTAGTATTTCTAGATATCATATTGTTACTTAATTATTTAGTTTGCATACATTAAAATTGCCTTTGAAATGTATGGCCAGTATCATCTACCACGCGGGAAAAATCCTGCCCTTTCCTGTTTAATTGGGTTTGTATCGATGGATCATGCGAAACAACAAAACTATAGTACTATATAGTACAAGTGACAGTTCACTAGGCCGCCGTGTCGTGTACACCTCCGTCATAAGAGTGGAGCGCTCGCTTTCATAAATGTTTAGTCCCTTTTGCCGACATGTGGGACATCGAGCTACCGGGTCCATGTGCCATACCGAAATACAATGTAGAGCAGCAGGGGTGAAGCACCCTAGTCATGGCGCCGGCGTCGTAATGAGCAATGAGGCGTGAAATCACAAAGCTGCACCTTTCCCGCAGTTAAGTTGGAGGGACGAAGTAATAATAATGCTAGTAAAAAAAGAAGTTGGAGGGATAAAGCAACCATCATTTCACTCGTTGCTGAATCCACTTCTCCCTCATCTTCTTCAAGTTAACCACGTGTTGCTTTTGCCGTTGTTCTGCCTCATGTGGGACGCGGATCGGCTTGGTAAAGCACTCACACGTGGGACCGCATGTTAGCAAACCGCCAGGCCAACATCCTCTAAAAATAAGAAACCTCCCCTGCCATCTGCGTGGCAAAATCACCTCCTTTTTACTAATCTTGATTCTATAATTTTTAGATCAATATAATTGAGATTTTTATAGATAGCACACAAGAGCAAAACCAAGTGGTACGGTTAAGGGCATCCACAATGTGTAGCCAAATGCGAAAATAGCTTCTGTCATCGATGGGAACCATTGTGGACGGTGCTGCCAAAGCCAAAAAGATGGAACCGAAGCTCCCTGATTGATTGATTGAAGGAATAGAAAAATGCAACGTCTCTCCTCTTTCTCCCGTGCTTGGACGCATGTACAGTATAGAGCACAGAGTCTACTCCCCTATCCCTTCTATCACAAATCACAAAGCAGTGAGGCGTCAAATCACAAAGCAAGGATGAAGTAACCATCATTTCACTCTTCGCTGACTCCGCTTCTCCATCGTCTTCTTCGAGAAACCACCTCACCGCACTAAGCTGGATGGACGACGCTATTGTGTACTAGTAGTACTAGTACATTTACATGTCCTTTGGTTCAACGAACTTCCTGGATGCAAATAAGGCGGTTGTCTCGGCTTGCAGGTGACACTTGCGAATGACTTAACGTGGTCTCCCTCAATGGTGTTCTCTGCCGAACGCACTTTGCCAAACCACAACGTTCGAGATATCGTCGACGTCACCGCAATGGGGAAGGAAGTCAAATAGTTACTACCTCCATTTTTTTGAACACAAGGCTAATATATCAAAATTACAATTTGCAAAAGGCCACTAATAATAATCGAGGAAAACTTGATGGGGTTTGCCTCGTACTAGCAACCAAGGACATTAATATACCCTTGCATGCATGCGGAAGTGAGAAGGTTTGTTTGCATTGCACTGCATTAATCAAGCGACGAGGAGTGATATGGTTAGCTCTTTGGGCGTTGTATAAAAAAATACACATTAATTGACACGTCAAACGAGGATTTGTATTGATTAATCCCGTGAAGGAAAACCGACCTTTCTTTTTTAACACTAGTACTCCTAGTACGTACGTCCTTATCTTGTTTGGGTCTAGGCCTTGCATTGCCATACTCCGCCACACATTTTTGCCAAGCTTGCCTAATGTTTTCAAAATGAAAAGGAGGTACACTTATGCATGGCTGTCGCGGTCGCACGGCACCCTCACACGGTCGCTCCTGCATGCCGCTGTCGCACCACACCCTCACACAGTCA
Organism: Triticum urartu; assembly: GCF_003073215.2. Classification (NCBI taxonomy): domain Eukaryota; kingdom Viridiplantae; phylum Streptophyta; class Magnoliopsida; order Poales; family Poaceae; genus Triticum; species Triticum urartu. Next base: position 258,127,985 of record NC_053025.1, read on the forward strand.
CTCCTACACGCCGCAAGCCCAACCAAGGGAACGCACCCTCACTGACACGTGCTACCACTGACAGATAATTTTTGTTCATACATTATGTTTATCCAACCACATGTTGGGTAGGATTCGTACGGCCCGTGCGTTTGTCTGTTGGGGAAGAAGAAGTGGTGAGGAAGAAGGGTTAGGAGACGTAGGATATTCATCCAACCGCCTAGAATGGTAGACTGACCCAAATGATGAAAGTCAGGTGACTTGCATAACAATATATGTTTTTACACAACAAAAGATCCCTAAGAACAACATAAAGAAAAACTCTCATTGCTCGCGGAATGAGACAGCCTCGTCATCTTTGGCTGCCAGCATGAACCAGCCGTAGCTGCCGACGTGTGTGTCCACACAGTGCTTGTCCTTGGCCTCCAGCTACTCATTCACGTGGAGCGTGCGGGTGCTCTGCACGGATAAGAGCACCGCCCGGTTCAAGTTGAGGACATCCGGTTCTGCCTGCAGGAGAGCCTTGATGGCAGTGGCATCTGCGCGCTCCGCGTCGAGTTGAGCCTCCACTGCCTGGTTCAAGTCTAGGACATCTGGTTCCACCTGCAGGAGGGCCTCGTTGGCAGCGGCATCCACGCGCTCTGCATCGAGTAGAGCCTCTGCCACCGGGTTCAAGTCCAGGATGTCCGGTTCCGCCTGCAGGAGGGCCTCGGTGGCAGCGGCATCCACGTGCTCGGCATAGAGTTGAGCCTCCGCCCCCTGGTTCACATCCACGACATCCAGTTCCACCAGCAGGAGACCTCGATGGTAGCGGCATGCGTGTGCTCCGTGTCGAGTTGAGCCTCTGCCTTCCAGTCCTCCTTTAGTATCGCTAGGTTGAACTGCTGGTCCGCCTGCACCATGGGGGACCCGGACGTCGGCACGAAGTCGACGTCCATCGTCTCATAACCATTGGGGCCTTCTGCGCTGCGACCTCCGCCATGAACATTGGATCGGCTTCCTCCTCCTTGTAGCTTGGCTCCAGAGAACTCGGGGAATGTCCCACCGCAAAGTGAGCTTGGGAACGGAGGTTTGTGGCGCCGACCACCGCCACGATTTCTGCGCGGCGCTCCGGCGTCAGCTTCTTGTAGTACATGATCTTGCGGCGCACCATGGCTTTCCGGCAAACTAGGGGACACTTGATGCGGGCTAGGGGATCGAAAGGTGGGGTAATGGGCTGGACAAGAGGTGTGGTTTTGGGGCAGTGGCTGGCGTAGGCTGAGCAGCGAAGGTTCTGGTGTGAATAGTGGTTCCGGCCGAGTAGCAAAGGTCAATCGGTTTTGACTATACATCGCTCTTGTCGCGTTTGCCGAATGGAAAGCGCTTCGTCTTGCGTTTTCGCTCGCTTGTGGGACCGCAGTTGAGAGCAAACCGACGTCCCTCCCCCTCCCCCGCCCGTGTCATTTATACTACCACTCCCTCCGTTTTATGCGTAGTAAATAAAAACAGAGGGATTATACTACGGATGAGGATCCCCTGACGTGGCCGAACCCATTGAGTAACTGACATGCGGGGCCTAGCAAGCATGAGGTCCGCCAGTAAGTGACCAAAAGGGAGGGTAAGGTAGGGATACCTACATCAAAGGATTCACTTCCAATACCACTCCCTCCTTCCATCTACAGGGCCTAATGCGTTTTTCGAGGCTAACTTTGACCAAATGTTAGAGTAATAATATATGACATGCAACTTACACAAAGCATATGGTCAAATTCATATGTGAAAGGAGCTTCCAATGGTATAATTTTCACATTATACATCTCATGTACTATTAATCTTGTCAATAGTCAAAGGCGGTTTTGAAAAACGCATTAGAGCATGGTTAATAATATAGCCAGTCGATGGCTATAAGGAACTACCTTGTCATCTATAGCCATCATCTATATGCACTCATACAATAGTGTGGGCTATAAGGTTGGCTATTTCCCGCAAAAAATAATATAAAAGGTTGGCTATTGTATTAGTACTTTTTCCCATCTCCTCTCTATCTCTTTCTTCATATTTATTGTATTTACCTAGGAATGCGTATATATCTAGGCTCTTGCATGAGAGCTCACTCCCCTTAATTTTTCACATCTCTCTCCTTCAAATAGGCAAAAGTGCCATGTAAGTTGGATCTTAGTAGTAGAATGACTGTTAGGTTAGCTCTAAGCATTTAATATTTGCATGAGCAAGGTGTATGATTGGAAGAGAGTTGCATGCATAATATTTTATCTTGATCTATGAGCAAGGTATATGATTGGAAGAGGCCGCTTCACTCTCTATCCTCTCTTCTCACTCCTCCAAGTAGGATTTTAATGACATGACAAGTCCTATAGCCTGCTGACTAGGCCTTATTAGACTTGCTCTTAGGCCCTATATAAATGGAAGGAGGGAGTACTATGAGCACTGCATACTCTACTACAGATGTTGTTAGTACTCCACTAGTACTATTGGACAGGGAGCTTAAAATTTTTTACTATTGGATTGGCTATACGTGGCGAAATCCTAGTAGGAAGATCATGCACGAGAACAAACACATTCACGTGGTTGAAAACAAATTGGAAACCATCTATGTTTGAATACAAATCTAGGAGTATGTATGAATCTAACAATATTGATTGGGCGTCGTTGAATGTTGATACTTTTTTCTATAAGTTTGATCAAAGTAGAGATACTTTGACTACACATAAAACTTATATGTAAACTACTCCCTCTGTTCCTAAATATAAGTCTTTTTAGATATTGCAATAAGAGACTACATACGGAGCAAAATGAGTGAACCTACACTCTAAACTATGTCTATATACATCTGTATGTAGTCCATAGTGAAATCTCTAGAAAGACTTATATTTAGGAACGGAGGGAGTAGAAAGGATCAGAGGGAGTATATTGTACGTTCAAAAGTGAAACGAACATTGAATACCCTTTATATATGATTTACGGACGCTATGATCACCGGTTCAAAATTTTGAATCCGCCTTAGGTATCACACATGCACCCACTCGTTTTCTCTCGATTTCATCTCGGGGTCCGAAGATCCATTGAAAGAGGATTAGGGTGGGTACAATACGTTTGTTTCGCTTATGAACGTACAATATACTCCCTCTGATCCCCATAGACCCCCTCCCCCCGTGGGTCATTTCTATCATAGAAACAGACCAAATCTTTATCTCCTTACATGACACGCAATTGATCTCTCAACATCAATTGATCTCGTCAAGATGTGTCGGGGCATGAACCGAATGGGTTGTCAAAACTAAGACGGGAAGCGACATGTAGTGGAGGTAAAGTGAAACTTTAAACGAACCATTTGTTTGTATGCATGTCAGACAAATTACAACATTGGAAATACAAGCATGGTCTAGGCCCACATGCGAATGATACTCAGTGGAATGTTCAAATGACGCATGCGGGAAGATGGGATCGACCGGAGGGCGGCACAATCGATGGAGAAGAGGGTTGGAGAGGAATGAGAAATAAGCAACACCGCATGATTATACTTGAACGGCTCAAATAAACAATAAGTTGTCTCATTTTCCATTCCGCCTTGGTCACAGAGTAAGATACTCCCTCTGTTTTTATTTACTCTGCATATTAGGTTTGACTGAAGTCAAACTTCATAAAATTTGACCAAGTTTATAGAAAACTAGCAAGATGTCCGTGCCTTGCACGGAACATCAAGATCTTGTGGGAGAAAAGGATGAACGAGGGAAGGCCTTATCTGCAAATGTGTAGAGGAGTGCAGGTAAATTGTCATAGTTTCCTTCTTATCCGTTAGATATAGATCGGACGGCCTATATTGCAGGATGGCAGGCACACCATCATCACCAACTCTGCATTTTTATGTACACTAGCAAGATGCCAGTGTGTTGCACGGAACATCAAGATGCATTTGTATGAGTAGTTTATCTTGTGGGAGAAAAGGATGAATGAGGGAAGGCCTTATTTGCAAATGTGGAGAGGGGTGTGGGTATCCTTTTGCTAAATTTCCATAGTTTCCTTCCTATTCATCAAATATAAATTGGACGGACTCTTATAAAAAAACAGAGTTGGTGATGATGGTGTGCCTGCCATCCTACAATATAGGCCGCCCGATTTATATCCGACAGATAGGAAGGAAACTATGGCAATTTTGCAAGAAGGTACCCACACACCTCTCCACAATTGCAAATAAGGCCTTCCCTCGTTCATCCTTTTGTCTCGCAGGATAAACTAGTCATACAAATGCATCTTGATGTTACGTGCAACGCACAAACATCTTGCTAGTAAGAGTAGAAATATGAACATTTACAATAACAAATATATATGATGTGAAAGTATATTGAATAATGAATCTAATGGTATTTATTTGTTATTCTGTCTATGAACTTTGTCAAAGTTTACGAAGTTTGACTTTGAGCAAAGCTAAAATGCGGAGTAAATAAAAACAGAGGGAGTACGCAGGGACTAGTATAGTTACTACTGCCGGAACACGGTAAGTTGGACCCCTAAATGCGGGCACGGACTAGGCACACCTCAATTATTCTTTCAAATAGTCGGACACCTACATTTAGCACACCATCCGGCTATTTAATCAAGTATTATGCTTCACTACTTGAAAGGAAAAGGGTGGTACCGTACCCAGAACCACCACACTTGGGGCTAGGGTAACAACTTGGTATTGTACCACATTTGAACCAGGGCACAGAAACCACCTGTTCTGCGCCTAATGCGCAATGCGGAGCACTGACACTCGAATATGGCCGGGAAAACAGGGAAACCGAAATGTGGGGCACACATGTCGGGATGACATGGCACAGACTAGTCCAATGGAGGAGCTGGTCCACGAGCTCCTCGCCACCGGCAACCGTTGATGTGGGTCGTGGGGGCCAGCAACGTGGCGCAGCTCCAGCACCGCCTCTGGACAGGGCGACCACGGTGAGCGACACGCTCATCGTCACTGGACATAGTCAGTTTCAGTGTACCGAGGGTGCCGTTAGCGCTGTGGCACGACCAGCAGATCAACACCCGGCTCGTCGAGGATGCACGGGGTGCCGAAGTGAGCGCGCGTCGCGACGTGTCCGCGGAGTGGTGTAGCATGGCCAACTGCATCCCCAGGACCTAAGACCATGTCGGGTCGTCTTGCTTTTTCAATGACATGTGGAGTCGCATGTGAGCAAAGGGCATCTCCAACGTTGCCATGACTGCAGCTGACTACCCTGGCACACCAAAAACCCTTGTCCCTCATGCCGCCGTGCAGTGCGTTCCCAGCCGGCGCCAGCTACGCGCATTCATGCCGTCCGTCTGTATGTCATCGTTAAGTGGCTCGGTACCCGAGGAACAAACTCCGGTGACTTAATGACGCGCCCGGACACTTTGGCCTCACCAGAATGCGCTACTTAAAGAGGCAATGCCTAGCTAACCTCCACACCATAGCGCATCATCCTGCTATGTGGCACCACATTCGCCATGACCGTGAGTGTGAACGCTCTGCGGGAGAGCTTTATCTTCGGGGATGAAGCTCGAGGTCACCTCCCTCGCTCAAGTCGCCGCTCGCGATGCAATAGCGGCGTAGCCGGACGTGGACGCGACCGCACAAGCGGTGGCCACGATGGCGGCCTACGATGGGAGCACCTTCAGCCACGCGTCCTACTTGCCGCCGTCCAACGTCCGACACCGTCGAACTCGGGGACTCCTCCAAGGATGAATAGGGCCCGGGAGGCGGCAGGGCATGGTGTGCCAACTGGCCGGTCCGTCTCCCGTGTTCTACTCTTCCTTGCTGGAGAACGCACCTTCTTCTTGATTCCCCCCTCGTACATGGAGATCGCAGATGGAGGACGTCAGTCGCCGCCGTAGAATAGGTTTAGGGTCGGGTTTCTTTTATTTTTCCATCCTATGAAAGTTAAATGCCGAAGACAAGGAGAAGGGGTCGCAAAGTGAGAATGACGATGAGGATCCTCATCCGCCGAACACAGGGGGAAAGAATAAGTCCCCCCAGGTTAAAACGGTGAGCATGATATACGCTACCCATATACCCAAAAGGGAGCACAAACGGGCGCTCAGGGACGTCTACACGATAGAGCCAGTCGCCCCAAAATTCAACCCATGGTCGTCCTGTCCAATCACCTTCGATCGCAGGGATCATCCGACCAGTATCCATCATAGTGGTTCAGCTGCATTGTCCCTCGACCCAATCATTGATGGATTCCACCTTACGCGCGTCCTCATGGACGATGGCAGCAGCCTCAACCTTCTATAGCAGGACACAGTCCACAAAATGAACATCGATCCATCAAGGGTCAAGCCCACAAAAACTACCTTTAAAGGAGTAATACCAGGCGTAGAGACCGGCTGCACAGGCTCAATCACATTGGAAGTCGTCTTCAGATCCCCGGACAACTTCAGAAGTGAAGACTTGATTTTTGATATCGTCCCTTTTCGCAGCGGCTATCACGCACTGCTCGGACGAACCGCATTTGCTCGATTCAATGTAGTGCCGCACTATGCGTATCTCAAACTCAAGATGCCCGGGCCATGCGTTGTCATAACAGTCAATTGAATCATAGAACGCTCCCTCCGTATCGAGGAGCACACCGCGGCCCTAGTAGCAGAAGTATAGAGCAGACTTATCAAGCAGAATTTTAGTTCGGCGGCCAAGCTCCCGGAGACTGTCAAACGAGTCCAAACTACTCCGCAGTAGGACAGTCCAGCTCGTCAAGAGTTTGACTAGCAATTCAGCCTCCGTCTCAGCCCCGAACACATAGCGGGATACGTACCGCACGTACATAACTACGCACTCAAAATACCATAGGCAAAGACGGAGGCATAACTCGATTGTGGTCCATAATACGGCTAGACCCCCCCTCGGACACACATATTTTCCCTTTCCTTTTTATCCTTTTCAGGTTTCTTCTCCATAGGTCCCTCTCGACCGCCTGATCATCAATCCCTTCGAAGGATGGATATACCAAGGTGGCAAGTAGCGTTGAGGTGTGGGGTAATCTCTAGGTGGTCTTCTTGACGATCACTCTACCTGTTCTCAGGACCCGCGCGAAGCTCCCCCTTGGTCTTGGCATGTTAAATAGCCCCGTTGCTTATCTCACTATTTGTACAAATACGCTTTGACATATTAATCAAATTATAATGAAAATAGTTTGCGGCCCAACTCGTGTGGCACTGGCTTTCTACTTCATTTTGTTTCGCTATTCGTATCGGTTGCATCCGTACACTTTGGTACGCCTTAATTCGCCAGGGGCTTCATTGCGCCCCATGCTACGGCAACAAGTTCGAACACTTTTTATAGTATAGTTCGGCACCCCGAATTTAGCATTATATGCATTGGCTCCGAATCATGTCATTGGAATAGTTGGGTTGCCCGGCTCCTGTGCTTGCTACCTTAAGTTCCGTCCTATCAGCTAGGGTAGTAAAGGAAGAACTACTGCGATTGTGTCCTGGTTTATCCGGATGAGCACCTCAGTAGAGAAAGCCGAAAACTGACTGTCATGATGCAGCGAGAGCTGGTCAGCTGTTGGGAGGTTAAAATCTCTTGCGATTTTCCCCGCATTATGTGACGGATCGGCATCCACCCTATCAGGTGTCTACAGCACCCTAGTCCGGATTAAAAAATGCCAACTAGGGTTTGCACCTACATTTCTATTGTCAAACTCCTATGGCTAAGTGAGTGTGATAAAGCCACATAGTCCGATTGCCTGGTTCGCTATGCTAAACACCTCCTTCAAGGACCAAAATCTTGGATCAAGAGTGTTTAGGTTCCAACCCGAACACCGCCGTAGTACCTAGGTGGGGGCTGAAGCCGATGACTGGCCAACTCTCAGATTTAATAAAATGGCCACACAGGAGGTAAAATTTTAAATAAACAGCAGGCATTATATTAATATCGTCCATGTTTACATAATACAGGACGGGATAACATGAATGTATTCATTCAAAGATAGTGTCTTTCGAACACTGGCACTCTACATTACGGGATCCCTTCAAGACATCCACAAAATACCGCTCAGGCGTGCAGTGCTCCTTGCTCATGGGTGGTCCCTTAGTTGCGAGCTTGACGGCGTCCATCTTGGCCCACTACACCTTGACGCGGGCGAAGGCTATCCGCGCACCTTCGATGCATACTGACCGCATGATGGCATCAAGCCGAGGGCATGCATTGACCAGCCGCTTCATGAGTCTGAAGTAACTACTGGGCAGGGTGTCAGCGGGCCATAGTCGGATTATCAAATCCTTCAAGGCCAGTTCGGCCACCCTACACAGTTCGATCAACTGTTTTAGCTGATCGCTAAAGGGCACCGGATGTTCTGGCACAAGGTATTGTGACCAGAACAGCTTCTCCGTATAGCTCCCCTCCTCGGCTCGGAAGAACTCTGCTGCATCAGCAACACTGCATGGCAGATCCGCAAACGCTCTTGGAGAACTCCAAATCCGGGTCAGTAAGAGGTACCTTTTCTTCACAAATTTGCTTTGCATAATAAAGGCCTTACCCGCCGCGATTTTCCTGGCCTCCTGGATCTCCTGGAGGGCGCCCTGGGCTTCGGCCCGGGCCTATTGTGCGCTTTGGCGGGCTCTAGCAAGTTCGGACTCTTGGTCCAAAACCTGGCGCTCCAAGGACTCACATTTCTTTGCGGCATCCTGGAGCTCCTGCTGGACCTCCCCGACCCTAGCCTTGTGCTTTTCACGGGCGGCTTGTTCCTTCACCTCTCTCTCTTGGGCCTCGGCAAGCGACTTCTTGAGGGTCTCCACCTCGGTCGCAACCCCTACAAAATATCATGATAGAATGATCAACATACACAATTCATATCTTTCTACATCTGAATAGACCATTGCATACCTTGCTGGTGCTCTAGTTGTTTTTTAACATGGCCGGGCTCTTCCTCAGCCTGCTCCAAACTCTGCTTCAGTTTAGAGACTTCGGCAGAATGAGAGGTCGCATCGAGCATCGACGCCTGCTTATTCATACAGACATATATTGGTTAGTCTCCTGCGAAAATTATTTGATCCTTTGTCCGGCTTCTCTTTTCGAGCACCGGACAGTGTCTCAGGGGGTACTGTCTATACTATGATATTCTTTTTTGCATAAATTACGTCGCATACCTCAAATCCTGTCAGAAGGCTAGTGCAGGCTTCGGTCAGTCCGCTCTTAGCGGACCAAACCCTCTCAACCACCATACATATGAGGGTATGGTGATCTTCAACAATGGAAGCACTTTGTAGTGCTTCCAGTAAAGTATCTGACACTTCTGGATGGACAGACGTCACCGGCGGAACAGGTGGACCTCCTTCTCGCGAAGGAGGCTGCTTGCCTGGTTCCAGAGCCATATGGGCCTCCAGAATAGTGTTTGGCTGGGGGCTGAATTGGACATGGCCCCCATCGCCAGTCTCGGGGGAGATTTGCTCCCCCATGTGTCCGACAGCAGAGGTCTCACCTCCTGGCGCCGCCCTGACGGCCTCTTGTTCCTCTCCCTGGCCTGGGAAGGTCCTTCGGGACAACACCTCGGCATCGTATGTGGCCTTGGGAGAGAAGGCCTCCGGAAGTGACCCGCTGTCCATCACCTTTGGATCCGGCGAGTTCCCCGAAGATGAGGATCGCTGGGGGCAGGCGTGAGCCGGACTGCAGTGCATGACTCGACACACTTCATCCGTGAAACAAAGAAGGTGGATATATGTGTTCATAGGTGCTTTTGAGTACTTACGATTCGGCCAGGGGCTTCTCCCTGGGGCGCCACTCGGAGCTGCTGTCCGTATCAAACGCAGAGTTGTCCGCACGCAGGACCCTCCCCTTCTTGGGCGCCTCTGCCTCCAGATCCATAGAGGCCGGCCTTTTCTTCCTCCCCCCTCAAGGGGAAAGTTGCTTTCCTTCTCTTCTTCCTCCTACTCCTCGTCGTCTTCGGCAGTGGGGGAGAAATGGGTGTCGGCGTCTTCAGACGTCAGTTCCGAAGTGCCTTTGCGGTGGAGGCCACTTCGGGTCTCCTTGGCCTTCTTCTTGCCCCTCTTCTCCGGCGCCTGGTAAGGCGCCGGAACCAGCATCTTCATTAGAAGTGGGATTGCTGGGTCTTCTGGTAGTGGAGCCGGACACTGGGTTCGCTCTACCTTCTTTGTTCAGACCTGGAAAGATAGATAGGGAAGCTTAAACGTCTTCCTTGAATATATAAGTTAATGATACATCTCGAAATACAGAAAATTTACTGGACTGGCGGGATGGACCAGGTTGTACCCATGGTCCTCGGTCGTCTTCGGCCATGTTTCATTGGCCTTAAAAAGCACCATCCAGATGTCTTCGTGAGTAGCGCCGAAGAATTGTTGAAGGGTCTAGTGCTTGGCCGGATCGAACTCCCATAAATTGCAAGTCCGCCTCTCGCTAGTAAGTATCCGGCGAAAAAGCATCGCCTGGATCACATTGATGAGCTTGATATCCTTGTCCACCATACTCTTGATGCACATTTGCAGCACAAACAACTCATCCGATGATGCCCAGTCTAGGCCCTTCTCTTGCCAGGAGGTATGCCGCATTGGGGCCCCGGATTTGAATTCGGGAGTTGCGGCCCAGGTGGTGTCACGGGGCTCTGTGACATAGAACTACTACTTCTGTCACCCCTTGACGGGCTCCACAAAGGTACTGTCGGTGTCAAAACCGGCGGATCTCGGGTAGGGGGTTCCGAACTGTGCGTCTAGGCAGATGGTAACAGGAGGCAGGGGACACGATGTTTACCCAGGTCCAGGCCCTCTTGATGGAGGTAAAACCCTACATCCTGCTTGATTGTTCTTGATAATATGAGTAGTACAAGAGTTGATCTACCACGAGATCAGAGAGGATAAACCCTAGAAGCTAGCTATGGTATGATTGTATGTTGTCCTACGGACTAAAACCCTCTTGTTTATATAGACACCGGAGGGGGCTAGGGTTACACAGAGTCGGTTACAAGGAAGGAGATCTACATATCCGTATTGCCAAGCTTGCCTTCCATGCCAAGGAGAGTCCCATCCGGACATGGGACGAAGTCTTCAATCTTGTATCTTCATAGTCCAACAGTCCGGCCAAAGGATATAATCCGGCTGTCCGGATACCCCCTAATCCAGGACTCCCTTAGTAGCCCCTGAACCAAGCTTCAACGACGATGAGTACGGCGCGCAGATTGTCTTCGGCATTGCAAGGAGGGTTCCTCCTCCGAATACTTCATAGAAGATTTTGAACACGAGGATCGTGTCCGGCTCTGCAAAACAAGTTCCACATACCACCGTAGAGAGAATAATATTTCCACAAATCTAATCTGCTGACGTACCCCATAGCGTGACATCACACCATAACCAGGTCTTTATTTGAATCGTTTTTCATAACCAATCTCAGCGTGTTTCGCGAGGCGGTTTCCTTGGCATGTCTTGTCGAAGCAGAGATCATGTCCCCTTTATCACGGGATTCTCATCAATACGGACGTGGGTAACCCAACTGTGCCTATGGGTAGGACTCCTAGATTTTAGGAAAGTCCCAAACGGCCACGAGGAGGACGCTTGATATTCACCCTCTTTAAAAAGGGGACAAGGCTTTTCTTTTTTTCCTCTAGTGCTTAATCAAATCCTTCCCCCGCCTCGAGTTCTAACATCCAAAACTCAGGTCAGCCGCTTCGGACCTTCAACTATGTCCGGATCCAACCTTCAAGGTCGGTGGATGCCTTCCTCCGTCACGGAGGAGGACATCAAGAAGTTGAGAGAGGCCAGATATCTGACTGCCGAAATTTCGCATCGGCTACCTGCCCGAGGGCAGGTCGTCCCTACTCCCGAACCCGACGAGAGCGTCGTGTTCGTCTCCCACTTCCTCCGAGGACTAGGCCTCGCTCTGGATCCCTTTGTTAGGGGTCTTATGTTCTATTATGGGTTAGATTTTCACGATCTGGCCCCGGATTCCCTTCTTCACATCTCAACATTTATCGTCGTATGTGAGGCCTTCCTCCGCATTACTCCTCACTTCGGCCTATGGCTCAAGACCTTCGATGTGAAGCTGAAGATGATCGAGGGGCAGCCCGCAGCGCGCGGAGGTGCTTTAATAAGCAAAATAGCTGACGCTCCATGGCCCGAGGGTTGCGTCCCAGAGGTGTCCGGATTGTGGTAGCTGGAGTGGTTCTACATCACAGCTCCCCGAAGTGCCAAGTGGGTAGCTGCCCCCACCTTTCGCTCAGGCCCCCCACCACAACTGATGTCATGGATCAGTAGGGGGCTGAGCTGGGGTCCAGCCAAGGACGTGGCAATACTGCAAAGCCGTATCTGAGATCTCCTTGAGAGAGATTTCAGTCTGGTTATGGTAGTGCAAGTTATGCTAGTTCATCAAGTCCAGCCTTGCAAACGCCGGCCCCTTCGCATGT